>NC_056732.1:1640614658-1640624658 GCF_019279795.1 Protopterus annectens
TCAGCTATGCTTAGCAGGTGTAACCATTGCTAAGACATGAATGTTACGCAGCAGGTAGCTCAGCTAAGTGGATTTACGCACTGCTTAGTGGAGCTTAGCCTTTTCAAAATGGTCCAATGACAACAAAGGGTGGGAATATCACACTATTTAAAAAGTGCAGACAGGAATACAGCCATAATCTGTTATAGTTCATCTGTGCAGATACAATGGCTGGCATAGGAGAGGGAGTGCACTTTTGGGTGCAATGCTGGAGCATGCAGGAGTCCAGGGTCATGGCTGGACTCCTAGTAAAAAAACATGAGGAGAGATTGCTGCAGGGCCAGTACCAGGGCTCCCAATACAAAGCAAAGGCCTGGGACTGTCTCCCACATGACCTCACCAGTGCTACTGGCATTCCCTGGACTGGTGAGCAGTTACAGCACCACTATGCCGACCTAACCCATAAAAAGGGGGTGCTCTTGAACCAGTGGATCCAAGATGGATGGGACCAGAATGCTCCAGTAGTGTGTAAGTATCACTATCAAGTAGTTTGTAGCAAATATTAGCCTGAGAATGTGACAGACAGATATGCATAATGTGTGTTTTTCTCCCCTACAGCTGCAGCAGAGAGGGCTATGAATGTTGAAGCCCATGGTGACAGACTGCTGAGGCTGCACCAACAGGCTGGTGAGTACAAATCTATTTTGCAGTATTTAGTTAAAATAGCTAAGAAGGAGTACATTGCTTATTGCTAGTAGTTATACTGTTACTGTGTGAACTGAATAAATAAAAAATTTTGCCTGACTAATATTGATGTACAATAAAGACCCTTACACAAAACTGTTGTGTTTATTCAGGTATGTTCTCAACATATAGAAAGTTATATGGTTCTTCAAAGCAAATATGGCTGTGACAGCATACATTAACTGAGGTTCATCTCTGAACAAGCTGTTAAGGGAAATTGTAGATGGTGTAGCTGTAAAGCGAGATATAAATTTAATGTGAAATATATACTGCACTAAGCTCTGAACCCTGAATAGTAATATGTACAGTATCAAAGTCTGTTCCATGTAGCATTGCCTTCTGTTAACCTTTGCTTTCCAGTCTGTAGTAATCCAAAGGAATAATGAACAGTACTATAACTATCTGTCATGCATGGCATCACATGATTACAAGTTCAGACTGTCTAACTAAGAAACTATTAGGCAGAAACCAGTGAAACAAGAAACAGCAGCTCCCAAATAGCTCATTGTGATGAGATATGGCTTAGTTATTAATTTAGTACACCCAGACATGGTTCAAATCCAGGGAGTGGTACTAAGATGTGTGCAAATCTACACACAAGGAATCAGGAATAAATGTAAAAACAGTCAGGTAGTGTTAACAGACATTTTCCCCACAGGTTTTACAGGTAAGGAAATGTTACCAGTAGCTGTATGAAGGGTATACTAATAAACTGTGTACAATATTTCAATTGTCCCACCACACGCCTGCAAATGACATCAGGGTAGGTACATACAATATGCACTCTTCCAGAATCATACCTCTCAACTGTACAGATATTCATTGAATGTCTAGACATTTGGCTCAGATTTTTGGTCTGTTTACATAAAGTAGCTGTATCATGTCAAATCAGTGGCAAATCATATATAGCTCATTGTGATGAGATATGGCTTAGTTAGAACTATATAGAAGTTAGAAAATAATGATAGAAAATACCACAATGGACAAAAAGCCAAGGAAAACAAAAGAAGCTCCACGGACAAAAAGAGCAAGACCACCAAAAGATGATAACGTTTATTAACCTTCCGAAAAACAAGCTGTAGTAATGATAGACATATAAGTGTCAGATGTCATATCCTTCAGAAAAGCCATGCAAATGCAACACCTATTTTACCAACTTTCTAAGTTTGTAAGAGCAATATCTAACAATTGCCAATATTTATGGGCCTTTGTCCCACTCTTATGTATGGCTTTGTCCAGATGTCATGCTCTAAGAGGTTGAGAGTATGTTCCTGATACATGTCCCTCAAGTGTCACGCTGTCACGGCCAGTGGTCACTGCTGCAAATAATCCAGGACACAGATATGAAACCAGTTGCTATATGCCAGTAGCACACTCACATAATAACAGTTCAGAGTATCCCTCCTGTGCCAAATATGTAACCATGACATGTACGAGTCCCCTCTAGTCATGTACCCAGAGTTGTCACAGTTTGCCTCATACCATTCCAGGCTGACATTTTAATACGTCTGTTTGTACTACAGAAGCTATGGGCCATAGGTAGATGTAAAGTGAGGGCAGACCCATAGAGTATTGAGCAGTACTGTTGTGGAAAATAGAAGCATAAACAGTTGTTAATGGACTTTTTGTCTCTCCCTCACCCCTCATCTGCATCAGTAATTCATCAGCCGCCCCTTTTTCCCATTTTTTTCGACATGGGATCAGGGTATCATGTTAACTGTCGCCAACTCTCTCGATTCAGTGCCACACTCCTACCTTCTTCAACACTCATGCCTGACTGGAGCAGATCTTCTTTCACACAATCCATCCACCTCTTTACTGGATGTCCTTGCTTCCTCTTACTTTCTTCCTGTCTGTCCCAAATCTTCCTCACTACATTGTCTTCTGCTTTTCTACATGTGTCCAAACCACCGTAATCTGTTCTCTTTGATCTTTTCTGCAATTGGAGCTACTTTGGCTTCTGCTCTTATGTCCTCATTTCTTCATCTGTCCCACAGTGTGCATCATACCACCTTTCTCAGGCACTTCATTTCCATCAACTCTAGCTTATTCAACTGTTCTGCCTTTACTCCTCAGGTTTCTGTACCATACAGTAGTACTGGTCACACCACTGTCTTCTACACCTTACTTTTCAGCTTCTTTGGCATTCTTCTGTCATAGACTACACCTGATACTCTATGCCAGTTGGCTGCAGCACCTCTGATTCTAGCTTTGATCTCTTCATTCAAACTACCATTTTCCTAAACCACCTCTCCCAGATACTTGAAACTGTTTACCTGTTCCACTATTTTCCCTTCTATCTCTATTCTTAGATTCTTCTGATTTCCCCAGTTTGCTGCCATTACCACCATCTTATCTGTGATTAGTTTCATCCCATGTGCCTTCAGATTTTCATTCCATTCTTCTATCCTTTGCTAAAGTTCTAGCTCAGAGTCTGCCTGTACTGCCACATCATCTGCATACAGCAGCTTTGTTTATCTGTCTCCTCCAACCTGTTTGCTAATGTAGTCCATCACCAGTATGAAAAGCAGTGGGCTCAGAGCTGAACCCTGATGTACACCCGCTCCCACTGGGAACCCCTCTGTGAGGCTGAACATTGTTTGTACTTGAGTCACTGGGTCCTTGTACATAGCCTGCACTAATTCTACCAATGTTTCCTGGACTTCAAACCACTGCAGTACTGCCCAGATTAGCTTTCTTGGGACCTTGTCATATGCTTTCTCCAAGTCTAGGAATGCCCAGTTGGACTCCCTCTTAATCTCTAGCTTCTTCTCAAGTAACAGTCTCAATGCAAACATTGGGTCAATTGTGCTGCATCCTGATCTGAATCTAAACTGCTCATCTCTTATCTTACATTCTACTACTCTGCGTATCCGTTTATCAATCACCCTCTCCAGAACTTTCATGCAATATGGTAGGAGTTTGATCCCTCTGTACTGCCCACAGTTGTGGATGTCCCCTTTGTTCTTGTACACTGGCATGAATATGCTTATTTTCCAGTCATCAGGGATACACCTTTCTCTCCACACTGCTATTAGTACCCTTAGGAGTCATTTCTCCCCTATCTCACACCGCATCTTTATTATATCTGCTGTGACCTCATCTGACCCTTCTGCTTTCCCTGACTTCATCTTTCTTAGTGCTGTTCTTACTTCTTCTAACGTGGGTTCCTCTTCTTCTCCTTTCATTGTAGGCTGTTTCTAGGGCAGTACAGCTTCTGTGGGGTTTTCTTCATTCAGAAGGTGCTGGAAATACTCCTTCCATCTGCCTCTGATGTCCTGTGGACTGGTGAGCAGGTTGTTGCTGGCATCCCTTATGAAGGGTGTCTGACTATCTTCTTTATCTTTCTGTCTTTGCCTTGCAACCTGATATAGTTTCTTTGTGCCCCTTGCTGAGTCACTTTCCAGAAGTTGGTAGAGAGCCGCCGATGCCCTATTCTTTGCTATTGCAACTTCTTTCTTAGCTTCTTTTTTAGCCAGCCAGTAGCCCTTCCTAGCCTAGTCAGTCTTTTCTATCTCCCATTTCTTCCTGTACTCCTTCTTTCTTTTGATGACTTCCTGGACTTCTGCATTCCACTGCCAGCTTTCCTTATGTAACTTATTTTTTATGTAGTCCTAACACATGCAGTTTTTAGGCGCTGCCACTCTTTTTCAACTCCACCTATTTCTTCCTCTTCTTCGGGTGCTAGAGCCCTGAGTAATTCCTTGAACTGCTGTACTTTCTCTCCAGCCATCTTCCAGGTCTTTAGCCTAGACTCCGTTGACCTTAGAGCCTTCCCTGACCACTGTTTACAGCTGATTGTGCAACTAATGGTTTATGCTGTGGGCCAACTGTTTCACTGGGGATGACTTTGCAATCATGGATTTTACCCCAGTGCCTTTTCCTTACTAGGAGGAAGTCTACCTGAGTTGCATGTTGGCTACTCTTGTATGTGATCTTGTGACTGTCTCGCTTTCTGAACCATGCATTGACTACTATCAAGCCATTTGCCAGACAGAAGTCTAGAATGGCTTCTCCTTCTTTATTCCTGTTACCTAACCCATGTGGACCCAGGCAATCCTCATATCCGGTTCTGTCTGTGCCAATATGTGCATTCAAGTCACCCATTATCAACATCCATTCATGTTGTCCTGCTTTATTCTCCTTATTCTCCGGCTCCACCATAGTGCCATTGTAAGTTTTGGCCACTAGGTGACAGTGCTATCCCTTCTTTTTTATTTTATCTACCCAAGCTCAGCTACTTATTCTCCTCCCGTGCATTTTCCACACTTAGCCCTACTAAAGTTTGGAGCTCTACGTTAGTAGGTTTCTGATAAATATTCATCTTGTTCCACACCTGTGTAGCCTCAGGTTATTAACACAACATACAACTACTGAGTTGTGGCCATCCAGTAAGTACAGTATCCCACAGTCATCCCTTCTATGGTTTACAATATATCAAACTCAATCTCAGAACATTAACCATTATCTCTCCAGCTACTTTTCCTTCTTCTGCTCCTTATCTGATGCCTACCACTAGCTCTGTACCTTCATCTTCACATTGACTGATTGTTTTTTTCTTACCTTGCCCGTCATTTCTCGCCTCAGCTCTTCCTGTTTCGTTTGCCCTTAGGGCTCACTCTGCTCCTCTACCCTACCCCCATTTCCACCCACCCCTAGTGCTGTTAAAGTTATAATTGCCAAACCCCTCCCACCCCAACAAACATACCCAATCAACCAATCAGGTCACACCAATAAACCCCCACTTAGTTATCATATGACAAACCCTTATCACCAATTCATTTAACTACTCCTGAGCCATTTAACTGTATACTTCCCACTCTCTCACCCCTCCTCTCCTATCTCAATGGTAACATAAAAAGGGAAGAAACAAATTTAACAGAATATCTTCCCCATGCCAAAAGGTAGCTTTCTACACATTAACTATTTTTGTCCTTCTCCTGTTCTCCATCCTCACATCCTATCACACATAACTTCATCTCCCCAATCCAACCCAAGGTCAAACTGACACCATAACCAATGCACTAAAATTAAAACAGGTCGCTATATATCCAGGTGATCTTGTCCCAACCCATCAAAATTCCTGTATAAATAATAAACCAGCAAACAAACTTAACCCATACTCTTCCCAGAAACAAAATAAGATACTACAAAAACTACTTAAACTCTACCTACAACTAATCAAAAAACTCACTTGCTGTGGAGACATACATCCTAACCCAGGACCCACTTCTTCACCCCATCCAAACCTAAACCAACCAAACTCTCTTTATAGCAGGCCAACCTCATCTCTTCTTCTCTTAAACATCAACTGAAGGAGCATAATTAACAAAGTTCAAGACCTCCATGGCCTATTAGCATTATATAAGCCGGATTTAGCCATACTAACTGAAACTTGGCTCAGACCTGAACATCATGATAATGAGATCACACCCCCCAGCTATAATATTATATGGAAGAATAGGACAGGGAAAAAAGATGGAGGTGTCGCCATAATGTATCAAAATCTTCTCATATTGGAACAACTTAGCTACAACCCCAAGAAGACAATGATATTGAACTCATTCTTGCTAAACTAAAACTAAACTCTAATAAACATGTAGTTAGAGCAGGTGCCTACATCCCACCAGGTAACAATATTGCCACTATGGAGAGCCTTTTATACTGGATGTTTATCTCCAATCCAGAAGAGACCATACTCCTAGGAGATTTTAACATAGGCTGGTCCGACTGTACCAGATATAATCCCTCTACCCATATCAGCCTCCATGGCTTTACCCAAATCATAAACAACCCCACATGAATTGATAAGAAATCCAAGCGTCACTCCATCCTACATTGGATACTTCTGTCTGACCCCACCATAGCACACCAATCAGGCTGCCTACCAGACAGCTTGAGCAATCACCAACCAACCTACCTTATTAGGAATAAATCCCACCACAGTAACGAATCCACCATTAGAATAGTTTGCAACAAAAAAAAAAAAAAACTCAAAGCCAAGGACCTAAACAATGAACTAAAATACTGTAACTGGTCTCCCGTAATACACCTACCTCTATATGAGGCACTAGATTACTTCAACTCAACCTTTCTCAAAATTATAAACCATCATGCACCAGCCAGCACCATCAGAGTTAAGACAAACTATGCCCCTTGGTTAACAAAAGAAACAAAAAACATAATGAAGGACAGAGACAGAGCCTGGGCTCTATAGCATAAGCTTAAAACCACAACATCAAAACAAAACTACTTAGCACTCCAGAACAAGGCCAAACAACTTATAAAACTAGATAAGGCCAAATACTACACAACCTTACAAGAAAAACACACTAACAATCCTCAGAAATTCTGGACCTCAATAAATAAATTACTGCACCCAGGCAAAATTGGCACTCCTGCACCCATAGTACCATCCAACAGTGAAGACACCTCCACCCAATTCAACAAATTCTTTACCGAAACAGTCCTAACTCTTTCCAACATTCTAAATAGCACCACCAGCCCCTCACCTTCTCCAACCCCTGCAACCCCAACTACACAGCAAAATTCCTCTACCTTCTCCTTGTCTCCTGCACCAACACAACGTATTACTAAACTCAAAAAATTAAAACCTACCACATTATCTGCTGACAAACTTCCCACTGAGTTCCTTCAATTATCAGCGGAAACCATATCCTACCCACTATCCATCCTCATAAATAGATCAATATCCGAATGCAAAATACCTAACCTGTGGAAAATATCCCACATTATTCCACTCCAGCTGACCAGCTACTGCCCAATCGCAATTTTATCACCTTTATCAAAAATATTAGAAAAAGTAGTACATATGCAACTAATGCAATACATCCTAAAAAATAACCTTATATCAACTTCTCAACACGGCTTTCGGCTTTCCCATAGTACCACAACCGCACTACTGTCATATACCAACATAGTCAACACTCATAGAAACAAAGGACTTTTTGTATCCTCTGTATTCTTAGACCTATCAAAAGCCTTTGATATGGTCAACCACAGCATGCTTCTAAAAACTCTATCTACCCTAAACATAAACTCCCACACCATTAGGGACCTGGGGACCCAAGCTGATAACAATCTCTCCTTTGACAACCACATTACCAAAGTGGTTAGAAAGACCTTCTACATAGCCCACCTTATCATGAAAGGATTCACATCTAGATCAAGTGAGGTAATAGTGCCCCTTTATTCATCCCTCATCAGGCCCATCATAGAATACAATGCCCCTTTTGGGATGTACCTTATCCGACACCTGCAGCAACTAGAAAGACCCCAAAAGTACCTCACAAAGAGGATCAAGGGACTCAAACAGATCCCATATGCTGCCTGGTTAAAAAAACTCCAGCTCTACTCAGTTGCATACCACCTACTTCGAGGCGATCAATGCCTGACATACAAAGCTATGTCCAACCCAGAATTAATGGACATGCTCCACCTCAGTAAATCTAAATCCCTTAGAACCACGCGCTCGAGGGATTTGAACCTCAGCACAGAATAAATAGAACATGCTGGAGGGACAGATTCATAACCCAGAGGCTCCGTTCCCTCTGGAATAGAATCCCAGTCCATGTTAGGCAGAGCACCTCACTGACTCTCTTCAAGAGGAATCTTGATGAGTGGATGGGAGATCGTAGGTTTACCCCGGGGATTACTTCTGTGTCACTACTAGACAGAGGCACAGTAAACTAACCTTAAAAAGAGCACAGCAAACTCAAATCAAAGGGTGGCAAAAGCCAAACACACTCGGGCTAGGCTTATAAATGACCCAGGGCAGATAGCCTAGTATGAACCTATGAACCTATATTGTGGTTCAACAGCTATTTATAGGTCCATAGGTTCCTAGGTTGGTACTAGGCTATCGGCCCTAGGGCCTATACAAGCCTAGCCATAACAATTCTCTGGTTATTTCTTACCACACTATTTACTTCCCTGGACCCCTGTCTAGCAGGGCAACTGACATGATCCCCGGGGTGAATTCCTTAACTGACCATCAACAAGCAGAGCTCTGGCAAGAACAACTATCCTCCCTTCTACCTGTAACTATAGGAGTCCCTCAAGGCTCCATACTTGGTCCTTTACTATTCTCCTTATTTACAAATCAGATAGTTGCATTATCTCCCTCTGCTTCTATAGTGCAATATGCAGATAACACCACTATCATATGTGCAGCCCCCACCTTAAGTGAACTTCAAACAATAACACTGAATAAATTTACTCTGGCTGAAGCATGGCTTTCTAGCATTAAACTTCTACTCAACCCCAAAAAAATCAAAGCTAATTCTCTTCAGTCCTGGCAGATCTTCTGTACTAAATAATGACTTCACAATTAACTCCAAGGACAATACCACAATCACTCCAACCACACACACTAAACTTCTAGGTGTAGTAATCGACAACAATCTCAGATCTGACATATACATAGCCCAAACAATCAAAAAGGTAAACAAAAAGCTTGGTGTCTTGTAGAGTAACAGGCAATTCATGACCAGCTATACCAAAGCCACCATTGCAAGAACTCATCTATTATCCACCCTATTTTATGCCTCCCCAGTACTGACTAATCATCGCCATAGCGAACAAAACAAAATGGCATCTTGCTATAATAAGATTGCCAAGTTTGCTACAGGTGCCTCTAATAGATACTATCACTGTCTCTCCCTCAAACAGCTCAACTGGATTGAGTTACTCCAACTACTACTTACAAGTCAACTCGTCACAGCCCATAAACCATACTACCTCTCTGACAAAACTCCAGCACTACAGGAACTAATACAGCACTACACTACCACTCGAATCTTAAGATCAACAGACCAAAATCTCATAAATGTCATCAAACACAAGAATGAAACAGGTAAATCACTCTTTGGCTGTACAATAGCAAAAATCTGGAACTCACTTCCAAAACACATAACTTCTACCAGCTCTGCTTCACTATTTAAGAAACTACTCAAAACCCACTATATTACCAATTGACTGTGCCCATGCGACTCCCCAGACTAATCCACTTACACTGAAGGGTTACAAGGATTCTGCCAAAGACCACCTCATTGCCTACTACTACTGTCTGTCTACTTTTATACCTGCCAAACAAATTTTACTAAAATAATTATTCCTGCAAATCAATGTTTTACTCTGTTGTTATTGATATATACATCTATGAAGAAATGTTAAATATGGTCCTATATGTACAATTGTATGCCTTATGACTACAGTTTTGTAAAAAAAAAAAAAAAATTAATTGTACTTTTAGATT
>NC_056732.1:1640929658-1641040154 GCF_019279795.1 Protopterus annectens
TTAATATTTCATCAAAAGGATTGCACAATTAGGAGTGCAGCAATCCTTCTCTCTTTCATTTATTTATTTATTTATTTATTTATTTATTTATTTATTTATTTATATTTATATACATCTTTTGTGGTAATAGCAGGCATGCTTTCAGTGTTGTGGTGCTTTACTGATTATTATATCAAACATCTTGTGTGCATGACCCTGGTATATTATTATGGGTGCAGTAATGCATGCAAAATCAGGGCTCAAGGCAGAGAAAGGATACCTGTAGCCATGAGGAGATTTGTATCCTCCTAGCAGCGCCTGGAATATAAGGCACGCATCTTTTTGGGAAAGGGAGCAAATAAGCTGAGAGGACAAAGGCCTACATACAATTGGTTATGGATATTAATGTTGTTGCTGGAAGAAACTCCACATTAGCACAATGCAAGAAGAGGGCAAATGATATGGTACAGGCAAGGCAGAATGCAATCACCTATAGTAGTATGGGGGAGGGGGACTCCTACAGTTATGTCTTTAACACCAGATAAGGAATACCTCCTGTCCATTTGTTAGGGTGACTGTGACATAGAAGGTGATGGTACTGGCATTATCAGATGTGATGTGGACACTGGCTATTACCAATGTCTGCAGCAACAGCACACAGCTGCTCATGAAGGCTGGTTTAAATGAAGTAACATATGTTTACACAAGGAATTAAATGCTGAAATTGAATAATTCCATTTAACACAGGACAATTACTATTAACAGGTAAACCCTCCGTTTCTGCATATAATGACAACGAAGGCAGTGTGCAGGATATGTGCCTTTCCACCTCCTTAATCAGCATGCAGTAATGTATGCGACTTATTTATTACTGATGCATTCGATTAATTGTTTTACAGGGTCAGCAGCGGGAACAAAAAAGTTTCACTATATCAATACATTTGGAGGATATTATCAGCAGAGTGGCTTTTGATGGCAATGATGGTGATGATGATGATGGTGATGATGATGATGATGATGATGGTGTTGATGATGGTGATGATGATGGTGATGATGATGATGATGGTGATGATGGTGATGATGATGATGATGGTGGTGGTGATGATGATGGAGTTATATTTATGAGGCAGCCTGATGAAAGTGGCACACTGTCCCCAAGTTTAATGGCAGTTTCTCTCACTCAGCAACATTAGTAACTCTGCAGGAAGGGACAGTGCATCGCAAAGTCAATTACATGTTTTCCATATACTTCAGCTTGTACAGAGAGAAAACCCCTGCACCTCAACACCAGTATCCCCAAACCCAGATGAACACTTTTAGGATGATGGCAGAAGTAACATTGTGCGTAGTTACACCCTTACAAAGTGGTGTTAGGTGCAGGAATTTTTTACAGCTACCCTAGGAAACACAAAAGCACACACATGCACTGACGTTGTTAGGCATCAGAGCACCACCGCAGGGAGTCATCTGAAAATGGTCAGAATCATCCAGGATATGTGTGAGGATTTCTAGAATGACATGGAAATGGCAGAGAGAAGGGATAATGCCATGATCACACTGATGTGTAGTATGGTGGCACACCAAGCATCCGTGGCCACCTCCATTCGTACACTAATTATTGCATACCAGAATCAAGTAGTAGTAGGGGAAGAGGATAGGGCACTGTCCAGACATGTGGGGGAGATCACATGATATTACAAGTGTTTCTCAAGAAAGGACTGTAATTATCAGGGCGGTAAAAACACAACAGATTCCATTCAGTCCTCGGCAACATTCATCTACAACTAGCAGCACCTCTTATTCAAGGTCTAAGTCCTAATCACACAGCACTGTCAGATCAGTGTCTGCAGGATCACCTAGATCAAATAGGTCACAACATTGGACCAACTCACCATCCGGCAAACATGATGGCCCCTGTTCAAAATCACTTGCACCATCACCTAGACTATCTTTAAGGTATGTTATAAAACATTTGGCTTTGACCTACTGTGATTCATGTGTGACATTTCTTTTACTTATAATTTGATTTTCACACACACGTCAGTGTTTAACTCAAAGGAAATTAAATAATGTACAAAAAGGGAAACTCAAAAAGTAGTAATACACAATTATTCGTGGAACCACTAATAAGAAAATTAAAGATTAAAATGAGTATCTTGCTATGTAAACAAACTGCTTCAACTTTAGTCTCACTAGTTTACAAATAATGATTTTTTTCTGGTCTCTGAGGCTACAAATTATTTGTATGACAAATGAAATAATCTGATGTACAACAGTACCTTAGCAAAGGACTTTACGTTAGCTAAATTATGCAGTAGTTAAAACTGAGGAAACAGTGTAATATCAAACAACAATATGATGCATTTTCATTCAATTCCAAGGTATGAATTCATGTTAAATACTGAATGAATACTTCTTATTAAATGCACCACTTCAGGAGATTTAGTACCTACATATTCGGGTACACCTCCTCAGCAGATTGTAGTATGTAATACAGTTAAAAATATGGTTATTCCTTACACAATGCCCTGCAACATCACTGAGCAGGAGTCAGTGAGCACTCAAGCATGACTTTTACAAACAATAATATGAGCACCTGTTCAGAGATAAAAATGATTCTGTAAAGATGAGAGGGAATGTCTGATCAATAGTAACAGTAGACCTTGCACCACAAATCAGAGCCCACACATATCACTGCATGTACCATTTATACTCTGTGTGCGTTTTGCAAGAAAGAAAACACTAACCTGAATATCATGGTCCATAGTTCTAGACTAGGCTGACTCTTTACCTGTGCAGCCATATACAGTACATGAGCTTAATGGGGTTCATTACTACTGCGGGCATCTGATTACCATTACTCATGGTAGGACTGGAACTGATAGCTGCAGTGAAAGCAGGGGTCACTTCAGCAGAAGACCAGTGCATGATCACGTTGTGCAGAATGCAACATGCACTAAACATCCTGCATGCATTAGCTGGGTCATACTGAAGGACATCTCCAGACACATCCAGGCACATACATTGGCTCTTCAAGAGTCCAACAACCTTCTTGATGATTACAGGGGTTTGGGACAAGCCTGAGTTGTAACTGTCTTTAGCAGCTCCATTTGGATTTCTCACTGGTGTCATGAGCCGTGGCTCGAGTGGATATCCACCATACCTCTCAACCTGTAAGCACAAGCAATCTGGATAAAGGCAAAAATAATGAGGGGACAAAGGCCCAAAAATAGTAATGATTTTTAAATATTGTTCTTATAAACTTAATATACTAAAAGGTTTTGCATTAGCATGCATTTTTCTGAAAGAATTGTTTAGCAACTTCAATCCTCAATGATTTTCCAGAAAAAAAACATAAATTTTATGAGGAGCAGACAAAAATAAGAGGAACAAATCTGGACAGTCTGCAAAAATATGCTCAGTTTAAAGGTATGATATGCACCATCACCTGAAAGAAAAAAAAAAGAGAACGGCGGGGACATACAAAGAACAAGTGGTTTGGTATTAATCAATACATTTTATTATGAACAACTACTTAAATAAAAAAAAAAAAAAAAAACATATTTTCCACTTACCAACAATATATCCACTGGGCATCCTATTATGCAAGAAGATGCGGTGTAATGAGCTAGTGTGCCAAATATCAGATAAGGGAATCATGTGCCCTGCAGGATGTTGGGCAGATGCATTGGTGATGCACCCCCATTCATCACACACTACCTAGCAATTGAAGGAATAGTAACCCTTCCTATTGCAATACTGCTCACCCTGTTCAAGAGATGGGCCCCAACTGCAACATGTGTGTGATCTTTTGTTTAAAGTACCTCAGGAAAATGTGCCATCCCATAAAAGTCACCATAGTCTGGGCTCAGTCCTGAGGTGACAACAGGAAATAGATATACTGATCCACATGCTAACAGTACATCCAGGAACAACCAAAGTATACTCAAAACAGTAGCCCATGAGATACCCAACATGTCCCCAGACTATCTCTGGAAGGCCCCCATGCCAAGTATAGTGAAGGCTATACATACTTTGGTGTCCACAGGAATAGGAAGGCCACACATCCATCCAGGGCCTTTGTGGGTGCCATCCATACTCACTAAGACCCTTACAGTGCTCCTGTCCACTCTAAACCTATCACATATCTTCTGATTGTCAAAACTATAGTGAGTTGTTTTCTACCTATATCTCTGACTTCTTGGTCAGCAAGTGCAGCTGGGAGCCGGTAGTTTTGGC
Organism: Protopterus annectens; assembly: GCF_019279795.1. Classification (NCBI taxonomy): domain Eukaryota; kingdom Metazoa; phylum Chordata; order Ceratodontiformes; family Protopteridae; genus Protopterus; species Protopterus annectens. The sequence goes on from NC_056732.1 coordinate 1,640,933,877, forward strand.
TCAGCCAAGCCAAACAGCTCACATGGGAAATAACAAGGCTAGCAGCAAGTGGCAGCGTCATTATGGATTGCAAAGTAGATAGAAAAAGAGCAATTCTGCCTTTTTATAATAAATCTATGAGTGGTGTAGAAACATGTAAAACCCACAAAATGAATCTCAAATAGGCAGCAAAAGGTCTCATTAGCACATGCCATTTTACAGCATTTCTCAGTTGCATTTCATTATGACTTCATTTGCTTAAGCTTATTTATGGCCATCACTTGTTAGTAGCCCCGCTGAATCATGCCTTTGCTGCAAAAACATATGGACAGCTTGGATAGCCTTTATGCATTTGCAGAACGACTATCAATACCACCCTTGCACTTTTATGATTTATCAATTAAATTTGTGTCTACTAATTCTAACGTTATATATTCCTTAGTTTCATTGTTATAAGGCCAGTTCCACTAAGCAAAGAGACATAGTATTAACACTGTTCATATTTAAAGTGAACCTATCCATTCGATTTGCTACTAGCTGCATTGTACTCCTCAAAAAGCAAATACAATCAGAAATGATTTACTGCATGCATTAATTCTGGGTTTCAGCAATTCTCTGCCTTAACAACTGTTCCTTGCTGTTGTTTTGAACTTTCATGCATTGCATTTAAAACAAATTTATTTATGACTGTGCATTTGTGTCAGTTTGTGTCACCCATCTAAATGCAACTCAGCTATATTTCAAGCATCAGCTGGAATTGAATAGATTTAAGATAGGTACGTGATGCAAACAGACAGGTGATAACATACAATGGGCAAACAGATGTGGAATACATGAAAGAGATGGCATCTTCAGTTCTTTGTGCTTTTGATGTTTTGATGTAGGATGTCCAATATTTTCAGCTGCCAGTGTCTGAACAGCTAGAGGTAATCTGGCCAGATGCCAGAATTATCTAACACTATAACATAAGAAAAATCTTTCCCACCTGGAAAAATAAATAGGTAGCAGAGGAAAACAAATGCTGGTTGCTGTGCAGCTCCAAGAAGGATCAGTAAACTCAAGAATTCTTCAGACGTGTTTTGCAAAGGTTTCACACTGAGATAATATATTTTATGACATCTCACAACGAGCCTATGAACTTATATCAAAAGATTAAGATCTTAAGCACATTTTGGCTGTTGTCAGCTGTTACGACACAACATATTTTAAACTACATGTGTCTCTACCACTTGAAGAATGTTTTCTCTGCATTGGTTATAATGTACCTAGGAAAAATAAGCTGTTTCATCAGTCTCCTGCTTTAATAATAAAAGATGAAATCAATTAGTGACCAAATATTCTAACTACATAAGGCACACAACAGTTTCACCACTGATTTCAGGTTTTTAGTGGGTGTTTTAAACCTGCTATGCCATTTACCACATTAATAAATAAAACTTGACATTCTGTAAATATAAATCCTTTGTAAGATGACTTAGTAAAACTATCATTTCTAAACCCAAGTAAATTAACTTACTGATCACATAAGAAAGATCAGTGAAAAAAACGAACATTTCTAAAAATTAGAAACTGCATGGATTAGTATTATGCATTTAATCTATGGATCACTTAGTTGAATGTGCCCAAGGCTACAAAAAAACTACTTAACTACTTAAACTCTCCAAGTCGTAAGTAGCTGGATGCAGCTTGGCAGGGCAGGAGGTAGAGTCAGAAGGATACAAAATATCAGCTAGTTCATGTACATAAGAAAGACATAAACAATATCTATCTATCATGGCTATACCCAAGCACCTCACTTGTATGATTTATATTAACAAATACGTTACATTCCTACTAACCTAACCATTCACCCTACTGTCTATCTATACCTTTTAACGGGTCTACTTCATAACATTGAAATTTCATGACACTGAATTTCATAACACTGAGACCAAAACATCTAAATCCCAAAACACTGAAAACCCATAACATTGAAAACTCAGAACATTGATGTGCTTCATAACATTAAAAACTACAATGAATATGTAAATAATGGTTTACTATCAAATGACTGAAAATCAAAAGACTGACTCCCAACAAGACTGAATCTTCAAAATACTGAATACATTTTTAATGCAAGGGGCAAGCCCCCCCCTGCTAACTATATAAACCAACTCAAAGATCACACAACAGTGGAGAAGGGGCAAATTCCATCATTCAGTATTTTGAATTTTCAGTCTTTTTAGGATTCAGTCTTTTCATTTCCAGTCATTTGATAGTAAACCATAAATAACATATTCTCCAACTATAATAACACCTAACTAACAAAAATGTTTTCTACTAAGTTTCTGCAGGGGGCAAGCCCCCCTGCAACCCCCACAACTCCTGTAAATTAAATATACCAATTCCAACATCACACTACAGTGGAAAAAAAGTTCATTTCCATTAGGAAATTAACTTTTTTCCACTGTAGTGCAATCTTGGATTTGGTACATTTAATTTATGGAGGGGGAGCCCCCACATGGGGGATGCAGTGGAGCTTGCTCCCCTGCAGAAACATAGTAGAAAGTGTGTTTGTTAGTTAGGTGTTGTAGGTGGAGGGGATCTTATTTGCTTGCACCCTCCTCTCACCCCCTAAAGGGCCCATCTCAATATCAAAAGATTGCCAAATTCTGGTAGTCATGGCCACACAGGTAAAAACCGCACTCTCCAAATCTAAGAATACAGCATCCATGGGACCAGATGACATCCCGGGCTGTGTACTACACGACCTACAAAATTAACTGCCACCTCACCTACGTGTCATGTTTAATCATAGCCTCACCTCAGGCTTCATGACCACTGAGTGGCGCATAGCTACTGTTATCCCACTCCACAAAGGGGGATCCACCTTGGATCCCGGGAACTACCATCCCATCAGTCTGATGAGTCTGATCTGCAAGGGCATGGAACGCATTATCATGGAACTTATAAACAAAGACATTGGCAACCTTCAAACACTGGACCCCACCCAGTTTCAGTTTGTGAAGGGCCTGAACCTGATTGACTTCTTCTAATCAGTCTCCAGAGCTGTGGACGAGGGTAAGGAGGTCCACACAGCCTATCTGGACCTCACCATGGCCTTTGACACCATCCCTCACTCTGGGATCATAGATAAATTTACTATGCTGGGCATAAATCCCTACACCACTCGATGGGTTGCCAACTAGCTTATTGACAGAACCCAGACAGTAAAAGTGGCCGATTCCAAATCCAGCTCCAGACAGGTGACAAGTGGAGTACCTCAGGGTTCAGTCCTGGGAACGCTCTTGTTTAGCATCTACTTCTCTGAAGTACAGGCCAGCACTAAAGGACTCTGGCTAACAAAGTTCGCAGATGACTGCAAACTGGGAGCCATTATTGAATCCGCAAATGATGTGTATATTCTACAAAAGGGCCTTACAGAAACAGATGCTTGGTGCCAGAGCCATGGGCTCATAGATTCATAGGTAGGTTCATAGGTAGGTAGGTACTAGGCTAATGGCCCAATGGCCTATGTAAGCCTAGCCAACAAGGTTCCCTGGCTTATGCCACCCAAGAAAGTTATTTTCCTGTGCCACTGTCAAGCAGAGACACATAAGTGATCCCCCAGGTGTATTTCCTATTGCCCATCCACTCATCAAGATATTTCTTGAAGAGTGCTAATGAAGAACTTTGCTTGACATAGATGGGTAGCCTGTTTCAGAGTATGGGAAGTCTCTGGGACAGGAATCTATCCCTCCAGCATGTCCTGTTTATTGTGGTGACAAGGTTTAGGTCCCTAGAGTGTGTAGCTTGGAGGGATTGGGATTTCTTTAGGTGTAGTATGTCCAACAGCTCTGGGTTTGACATAGCTTTATATGTTAGGCAGAGATCACCTCGGAGTAGGCGATAAAGCTGGACTTTTTTGAGGCGGTCAGTGTAGGGCATTTGTTTGATGCCAGTAATACTCTTTATGAGGTACTTCTGTGACCTTTCCAGCTGCTGCAGATGTCTTGTGAGGTACATTCCAAAAGGGGTGTTGTACTCTATAATGGGTCCAATGAGTGTCGAGTAGAGGGAAACAATGACCTCTTTTTTCCTGGATGAGAACCATTTTATGATGAGGTGTGCCACGTAGAAGGACTTCCTGACTACTGTGGCGATATGACTATCAAAGGAGAGACTACTGTCCACCTGGGTCCCAAGGTCTCTTATCACACATTCAGTGTTAAGTAGATTGCTGCCTATGTGGTAGTTCATGGGTACAGAGTTTTTACCAAAGGGGATGACACTGCACTTTTTGGCACTGAGCTTGAGGCCATGGCTCTGACACCAGGCATCTGTCTCAGCAAGGCCCTTCTGTAGGATGTCCACATCATTTGGTGACTTGACTATGGCTCCTAGTTTGCAGTCATCTGCAAACTTCATTAGCCAGAGGCCTTCTGTGTTAGCCTGTACTTCAGAGAAGTAGATATCAAACAGGAGAGGTCCCAGGACGGAACCCTATGGTACTCCACTTGTCACTGCTTTGAGGTCAGATTTAGAGTCTGCAACTTTTACAGTGTGAGTTCTGTCAGTGAGCCAGTTGGCAACCCATCTTGTGACATAGGGATTTATACCTCGTTTAGTGAGTTTAGCTATAATTCCAAAATTAAGCTCAAGCTTAATGCCAAGAAATGTATAGTTATCCCCTTTGGGAAAAACATGTACCCATGAATTACCACATAGGTGGCAGTACACTAAACACCAAAAGTGTGATGAGAGACTTAGGGACACAGGTGGACAGTGGTCTCACCTTCAATAACCACATCACCACAATAGTCAGGAAATCCGTCTATGTGGCACACCTCATCACTAAAGGCTTTTCATCCAGAAAAAAGGAGGTCATTGTCCCACTATACTCATCCCTCATTAGCCTCATTATAGAGTACAACACCCCATTTGGTATGTACCTCACAAGACATCTGTAACAGCTGGGAAAGCCACAGAAATACCTCACTAAAAGAATCACAGGCCTAAAGCAGATGCCCTATGCTGGCCGTCTAAAAAAATGCCAGCTATACTCTGTGGCATATTGTCTACTCAGAGGTGATCTCTGCTTAAGATACACAGCCATGTCAAACCCTGAGCTGTTGGACATGCTCCACTTAAAGAAATCCCAATCCCTCAGAGCCAGAGCCACACGCTCTAGGGATCTAAACCTTGTCCTCACAAGTAAAAAAACTTGCTGGAGGGATAGGTTCCTGACCCAGAGACTCCCCATACTCTGGAATAGATTGCCCATACATGTCAAGCAGAGTGCCTCCTTGGCCCTCTTCAAAAGGAACCTTGACAATTGGATGGGAAATAGGAAATTCACCTTGGGCATCACATCAGTCGCACTGCTAGACAGGGATCCAGGGAAGTAAATATTGTGGGAAGAAATATCCAGGGAATTTTTATGGCTAGGCTTGTACATTATGATATAATTATATATTATATTATATATATAATTATACTCCATAATAGGCTTGTACATTATTGTATAGGCTAGGGCCGATAGCCTAGTACTGACCTATGAACCTATGAACCTATGAAGTACACTTTCCGTGTTCTGAGTTTACAATGTTTTGGGTTTTAAGTGTTTTGAATTTTCAATGTTTTGGTCTCAATGTTATGAAATTCAACATTATGAAATTTCAATGTTATGAAGTAGACCCCTTTTAAGACCTGCCCTCTCCCCATTCTTAGTCTGGAGTTGTATATTTTTAATTTATTTCCTAGCATAGTAGACTATACTTCTAATATTGTTGTATACACTGATAGTTGTATATAATTGTCCTTATGTTTTTATTTTAATTTGTATATCACTGCTGTCTCCTCATGCTTTATTATAGTATTATTATTGTATTTTTATTGTATCTTGTGTATTCCACTATCAAACTCTATGTGTATGTTTTTTAATTACATTTGTACTAGTGTTTTATTTGATGTTATGTTACTCTCTGGTGCTTTTCTCCCCAGGCTTCCACTGAAAATGGGTATTTATTACCCATTCGGACTATCCTGGTAAACAAATGGCAATAAATAATAAAGAAATAAATCTAACATTACATTGTGTCAAAAAAGGCTAAAGGCTGGTGGAAATATCTGAAAGGCTTCAGGACATTTTTGAATTGGGAGTATTTACAACCAGCAATGTATGTTAGCTAGAAGTGTAGCTGGTTCAATTAATGTCCGGGCCAGTGCTATGAACCAGTGCCCCACCCAAAAGTGATTGACTTATTACAGTAAGATCTACTCACCCCAACAAAAAAAAAAAAAACTTTCCTTCTACTAGCACACCAACCAGGTGGCCAGATGCATGACACAGACACCCTCCTTCCAGCTGCAGCCATTCAGCTGCTATTTCTGTGCTCTGCCCCCAACCCTCTTTTAACATAGTTTATTTAAAAAAAAATAATTTCTTCTTTTAAACTGTAGAAAACAGTGCTACAGTTTACACCAGCCCACACCAAGTGTTTCAGCGCTCATGTTTTAATTAAAAAAATATTTTTCAGCTGTAGCAGACAGTTGCTGCAGTTTACCCCTGCCTGCATGGAGTGCTACAGTGCTTATGTTTTAGTTTAAAAAAATATTTTTAAACTGTAACAAACTTCTTGTTACAAATGTAGAAAATAGTTGCTATAGCTTATACCCTGCCTGCACTGAGCACTAAAAAAAAATAAGATTTTCATTAACTTTTAAAATGTAGCAAAATGTTTGCTACAATGTAGAAAGCAGTTGCTACAGTTTAGACCACACACAAAGAGTTAGTGTTCAGATTTGACTGCAAATAAATACCCAGTCTTAAATGCTTGTGTTACATTAAGGAACAATTGGGATCAGCTGATCACACACTCCCAGCACTCTATGCCTGGGGCTGTTGCCCCTTTTGCCCTACCCTAGCTATGCTACTGATGCTAGCATCCCATGTCAAAAGGACCTGGGAAGCAGGCATATGAAAACCTTTGTGGCTAACTATGCATGATGACAATCAATGCATGTAGGGCATGATAGACATATAAGCTGTCTTAACAGAGGGCACAGTGCAGAATTTTGTCAGAGATACAACACCTTTGGGCCACATCACGTGATCAAAGATCAAGTCCTGTATAGGCCTTATTAAGGGATCAAACTATAGTCCACAATCTGGCAACTGATGCAGGGGATTAAGACAGTAGCTCCTGTTGGTGTGGTAAAGGGTTTAATTCCCTCAACCCTCAATTGATTACTGTGTGTGACCTTGAGTAAGTCAGTTAACAAGACAGTTCTTGCGAGCTATGGGAGTTTTGGCTTGTCTTTGCAATAGTCTACTTTACTGAAAACCTAGTAACCATGCCTGGACTATCATTTAGACAGTATATTTTTTTCAGAAAGTCAAAATGACCACAGCACTCCATAATAGTAGGATTGACCCCTTTACCACAGACTTCATATAAACAACTTGAAAGTTGCTGTCCCTTCTAGGAAGAAAGATATAGTCACAAGGAAGTGTACAATATGTTTAGTATCAGTATCAGTCAGTATCTTCAAATAATGCCTTACTGTCATATATATTTGTTACTATATTATAAATATACTATCAGGTCAAAAACAAAAATACATGACAAATTTACAAACATAACCTGTTGTTTCAGTTCTTGAGTGGGAGAGATGTTTGGTCACCCATGTAAGGTTACAGTCCATATCCATGGTAACATACCTTACATGTACAATATGATAAGCTAGCAAATAGTCCATTGAAAACTTTGTGGCTAGAGCAACTACCATAGCAAGCATATCATATCATAAGCAATGAATCAGTCAGTATGAACAAACATTTTAATTATCAGCAATATTATTGAAACAAATTTAAACCCATTATCATATTCATTCTTTTACTCATAAACACATATATTGGCCCACTGGCAACTCATGTCAAATAAATTAACAGAGATCTTGTATTAGCCTTTGCTTTCACCAACAATGTGCATCGTTAATCCTATACCAAAAATGTAATCACCTTTTGTGTGCACCTCTGTGGTTTGATTGTTAGAAAAGTGAGAGAAATGACCACAATAATGTATTTCATCGTGTTGCTTATAAAGCTAAATATTGCCTTACTGACAAGCCATACCAATAATCATTCATCAATAATTATAGTTATCATGGGTTTCCAGAGACAGCCTGTGTTCCCAACCAAGACCAAACAATTATTATCTGAGAGTGAATTATGAAGAATGTAGGAGAAAAAATGACCCCAGTAATGTATTTCAACAGGTTGATTATAGACACATATTTTGATGTACTGGCCCAAGACAAGTCATGTGAAATCATTCAGCACATTATGCAAATGCCTTACAGTTTCATAAATATCCTCCTCATCCTACTTCCAAAAGCTACTCACATTCTGAGCACACTGCAAGGGATGCATTGTAAGAAAGAGGAAAGAATAATGACAGTGATAGTGTATTTCAACTTCCACTTCCTTTCCCACTTACACGGCTTTCTCTATACCACTCTGAAGTTAACTTGTGAGGAAAGGGAACGACGAAAGAAAAAAAGACTAGGCTAATGCATTTCAATGTGATATTCTCACACACATAATTCCGGAAGAACCTAACTGCTCCTTTGCTTTCAACCACAGGTGCCCCTCCCAAACAAATCACCACTTTCAATTGTCAGTCACACACTGGAGGTGATTACCAGAAGTTTTAGAAATAATATGGAATTATATTTCAACTTGCTGCTATGACTACTAACCAGTCTGTACAACATTATTAAAAAAATGAACTGGAATACTTTTTTGGGTAGTCAGTACTTTTATCACTTCCCACAGTGGCATTTTCCTGGCATGCAACAATATGCTGATAAACAATATGATTATGATAAGGACACAAGACTCAGAAGATACGCCAACCACAGAAGGTTCTGAAAAGAACCTTGCTCACCCTAATGGCAATGCTTAGTGGCTGCACATAAACACACATTTGCCTTCTGCACAGCTGCATCTCCATACTGACTCTTTTTGGTGATTGCAAGGTCCGTCATCTGCATCAGTTATCCCAATACTTCCAGATGGCTAAAGGTGACCTTTGCAACTATTGTATGAAATGTCAATACCTGCACAATCCAGCTAACCTTAGCAGCTTTCTAGCACAAAGCCTTGGTAATACAAGTTGCAGAAAAACAAAAAGGATTTAGCAAATATGTAATGACAGAGGAGGAGAGGAGTGAAGCTTATAGAAATAACCCCAAAAACACATAATGACTCACAAATACTGTTTAAAAATGCTGCTCTTTCCAGATCTGTGGGGCAGAGGGATGGAGACCTGACTATAAGACAGGTGGCCTCTGTTCAGTTAGTGGCTCACACGGTTTACTATCTAAAACACGAAAATCACTTATGCAAATGGTTATTTCCACGACAAATATTGTCAACTCATACATATTAATTAGGTTGTATGGTTGACGCAACAAAGTCGACAAATTCTGTCGACCATATTTTGTAAATCCTCCATTTACATCAATGCTGTGAGTCCCTGCCCTGTGTGCATCCTTCTAAAAGGACGTACACATGAATGTCAACATTCTGACTGTCGCTCCTACCATGGTCGAGGAGGTGGCTGTCATGCATGTCACTGCTGACCATTTGACTGCAAACCGGCTCACACACCTGAACAGGTAGTAGCTCACCAATCCTGAAGGAATTTAAATGGTGGTCCTGCTTAGCCAAAATTGTACCTGTGCAAGACTAGGGGATGTGGACTTGGTATTCCAAGCCGATGATGGTAACCTGGTAGAGGCTTATGTCATTCAGCAGGGAGTGGGATTATGAACCTAATCACAAAATCTCTAGTGGTTGTCTGTATGACAACTCCTAGAGGTGTGATGATCAGCAATCAAGTTGGGGGAAGCATTAAAAATATTGCTCTCAAATTCACTTGTTCTATGAACCAAGGGTATTGACAGACATAAGCAAATACATTTTTCTTAACAGCATTCAGAATCATTTTGGCACAAAAAACTCAGAACATCTGACTACACTAATGTTATGATGTAATTGCAAACCTAAGATACAACTACATAACATGCTTAGAGATCATAATGGTCCTGCAAAAACAGTAGGGGAGCAGCTGGATGCTATATGATTAGCAAAGTTTGAAAATATATGTGCCAGCATTGAAGATAAATGCCCATTAGGTCATGAGTCATACTGCTGTCCATACAGCCCCCTAATATTTACAAATAAATTCAAATGCTGACGTTAAGGTGTAGATTTCAAATGTATGGTTCCATCCCTACTTTGAACATGCCTCAGGTAATACCTCCTCACCTGCAAAGTTTAATATAAAAGTACCAATAAAAATATCCGGACAGTCCCAGAGCTGCAGTCTGACCAGATAACATGCTGGTCTACTTCCTCACAGCACCACTGTCTCTATCCCCCCTGTGTCCCACAGCTACCACTTTCTATATGACTTAAATCCTTTTTCATTTAATTCATGTAACTGAAAGTGACATACACACAACACTTAAATTAGACAAAATGGTACCTCCTGATAAATTATTTGTACACCATAGCTTACGCTGTACATGTTTGACTTCCCCAATGGTATTTATATGAGCTACAAGGTGAGATGGGGGGCATGTTAGATTCCAAAGTATTTAACTAAAACAACTGTTTCAGTGACTTCTAGATGAGGTGCGAGGAAATGGCAGTATCTCATTTTATTAAGTCTAAAAACTAATATATTTCGGCTTTTCCCGGTTAGGGGTCACCACAGCGGAACTCCAGTCCGCTAATGATTGGCAGTGGATTTTTACAGTGCCAAGTTGCCAGTCTGACGTCTGTCTATGTGTAGTAATAAATATCTTTTTGTTGTTGTTATGACTTAGAAGTACTTGTTTTGAAACAGTCTTTTTGGCTGCTTCAGGTTATTTTGCAGAGGTTTGCTAATGGCAACTGGTTCTGAAAATGTTAGAGTCTGATATGAACAGACCAATATCCTTTATATAAAGAGTAACATTTAGGTTACGAAGATCAAAATGAAGTCACTGAAAATGGAGAGAGAACAGAAGTGGACCAAATGCAATGCCTCGAAGTACATCTGAACATAGTCTAAAAATAAGAAAGAAGTGTTCATAAAGTCCATCATAAGTCTGATCATCCTCATATGTAAAGCCATGGAAAGACTTATCATGGGACTAATTAATAAGGACATAGAGAACCTCCAAACATTTTTGCCCATATCAGTTTGGAATCATCAAGAGCAGGTCATGTTTTACTCATCCTGGTTAACTTTTTTGAAAATGTCACAAAGGTAGTAGATGAAGGTAAAATGGTGCAGAATACATACCTTAACCTAGCCAAAACATCTGACACAATCTCTCACTCAGGCATAGTAGAAAAGATAAATACACTTGGAATAAATCACTACCCCTACATCACCCACTGGATTTCCAACTGGTTCAGTTAGGATGCAGAAAATCAAAATGGAGACACTACCTCCACAAAGAGACCACTCACCAGTGGAGTCCCCAGTGGTTCAGTGCTGGGACCTCTCCTGTTTGGCGTAAAAGCTAATACCAAATGGCTCTGGCTGACTACATTTGCAGATGACTGCAAGCTAGGAGCAATCACTGAATCTGCAAAGGGCTTAGCTACCCTGCAGGAAGGTTTATACCAACTAAATAACTTGTGTCAAAATTATGCATTGTAGCTAAATCACAAAAAAATGCATTACCGTGACTTTAGGGAAGTTATCTACCCAGGGAGCTACCACATTGACAATATTTATTTGTGTTTCTTTTGCAGAGTAGAGGGCTGATCTCCGTTGCCCTTTTTCAGACTCAGCCCAGGAACGGTGTCTGGTTAAGTGACGTGTTCAGAGTCACACAGTTAGGCAATGAAGGCTGAGAGAATCAAACCTTGTACCCCTGGACCACAGGAAACAGCTTGTTAACAGCTCCTTAATTAAAAACAAAAAAATATACTGACTGTGGCTAAAAGCTGGCCCTGAACACCAACCAAAGTCATGATAAAAAAGAAGAATGGTCTGACTAACCAGGCAGAATCCAGCACGTCCAATAAAACTTACTTTAATCACTACAAACACACTAATAAAACAACAAAACACAGTGATAAAACAATGTTGTTAGTCTGACTGTTCTACTTTTTTAATAGCTCTTTAATTCTCAAAGCCAACTGTCCCAGTTGTTCAAGATTTGGGAACTTATGTGAACAGTAACCTAACTTTTGACCAACATGCTAATTGTGATAAGAAAGTCCTTATGTATTGCACAGTTTATAAACAAAGGGACTGTGTCTAAATCTGGAGATGCTGTTGCCCCTTTTACTCAGTCCTTATTAGACCAGTCATTGAGTATAATGCCTCCTTTGGCATGTATCTGTCCAGACACATGCAGCAACCTGAATGTCCACAGAGTTGTTGCACTAAAAAGATACATACCCTAAACAATATGACCTACATTGGCAGTTTCAAAGCCATATCAGTGTACTTGATATCCTACAGACTGCTATGAAGTGATCTGTGCCTGGCTTACAAGAAGGCATCCTCCAATCCAGTAATGATGGACCTACTGCACATCAACAAGCCAATCAAATGGCATCAGAAATATTTGGCCTAGAGATCTAAATCTATTCTACAACATCAAAAGAACAGTTTGGGGGGACAGGTACATCTTGCAGAGGATACAACTGCTCTGGAATAGACCCCCCCATCCACACAAAACAAAGCTCATCCCTAGTGCAACTTGGATCTATGGATGAGTGTTAGAAAATTTACCCCATGACTGCCCCCTGTACTACTAATGGACAGTGGCATCTCCTAAATGTTTTAACCCATGTGTAGGTCTCATCAAATTATGTATAGTATGATTCCAGTTATTTTCACTGAGGTAATATATAATTATTGACAATGGAATGGGTAAAGCCAGTGTAACACCAAATAGGGTAGGTTAATTCAAACATCAAAAAGGAAACTGGCTAAGCTTAAAATAGCATGCAAGGGTTGCTAGCCAAGTATTCATCTTAGAACCTATAAAGTTAATCCTACAGGAACACTTTCAAACACATGGTTAACAATTTCAGCATATTATTAGGCAATTATGAGGTATAGGATGAATATAATTTAATAAGCAGTCTTACAACCATCAGATAATTAAATTTAAAAGAATGAAAAAAAGCAGTTGGCATTATTTTCCATGTATAACCTGATCTTTCATTTTCATAACAATATACATACAGGCATTGCTACAGATCCTAGCTGGTTTAGACTGAATTGCAGCTATGCACCTTCATTTGCGTACATCTCCCAGATACCTCTAATTCAAATTGCATTTCTTCATTATAATGTCCTATCTTGTCTAATTTTAACAAATGTTACTCTGTCCTATTAGATAAACGAACTTCCAAAAGAACAAAAAGCTCCTCAGTTCACAAACACACCAACCAGTAATCGATGTTCTTAACGCAAAATCAATTTATTAGTACCACAATGTTACGAAGCGTTTTCGCCATTCAAAATAGAAAAGCTTCTTCAGAGGAAAAATGCAACTTTAAAAATAGGCGCTCTTTATACACTCAAGTGAACTAACATTATCCGTGTACCATACACGTCACTTCCTTCCTGTGTATTTTTTTAAAAGCGCACACTTCTTTAATAAAAATATAAATATATAACCATATCCTAGATGTATGAGTGTAAACAACCATATTCTAAAGCATAAAGTGAAACCATTAGGATAATTAGAGAACCAACTAGAGGAAACTATTCAGAGAGAACTGTTCGTATATTCCGGACAGCTCGCTCTTATAATGGTCACTCCAAATACAATTTTAAGTTTCCTACCTTGTCATTCCCATAATTGAACCAAATATAATGATAACTGTTAAAATCAATACACCACACTCCCTAACTATTGTACTCTAATTGTGGTTTGTATATTTGTGTTGTATATAATAGTAAATACCATCCTTTAAAAACAAATAAATAAATAACTATGGAGGGAGCATGAATATCCTTAATATATCTCTAAAGCACCCTCACACAATATAAAACATAAGTAAGTCCATCGCAAGACAATATTAATACACCAATTATAAAAAAATATGAAAGTACATAAAATTACTTGATAAGTAATAGAACATAGATCAACTATGAATGGTGATACTTCTACTTGGTGTGGGAAGAGAATATTCCTATTCATAAAACAATTAGTAGAGCCAAGTATATTACAGGCTGCCAAGATATCCTAAACATGTCTCACTAAAACACACCACTCTATTTGTTGAGACATTAGAATATCTTTCAAAGTCTATACAAAGTCCCTAGATGCTATCTGGTATATTCCTTAGAAATAGATATTTCTAAGGAATATACCAGATAGCATCTAGGGACTTTGTATAGACTTTGAAAGATATTCTAATGTCTCAACAAATAGAGTGGTGTGTTTTAGTGAGACATGTTTAGGATATCTTGGCAGCCTGTAATATACTTGGCTCTACTAATTGTTTTATGAATAGGAATATTCTCTTCCCACACCAAGTAGAAGTATCACCATTCATAGTTGATCTATGTTCTATTACTTATCAAGTAATTTTATGTACTTTCATATTTTTTTATAATTGGTGTATTAATATTGTCTTGCGATGGACTTACTTATGTTTTATATTGTGTGAGGGTGCTTTAGAGATATATTAAGGATATTCATGCTCCCTCCATAGTTATTTATTTATTTGTTTTTAAAGGATGGTATTTACTATTATATACAACACAAATATACAAACCACAATTAGAGTACAATAGTTAGGGAGTGTGGTGTATTGATTTTAACAGTTATCATTATATTTGGTTCAATTATGGGAATGACAAGGTAGGAAACTTAAAATTGTATTTGGAGTGACCATTATAAGAGCGAGCTGTCCGGAATATACGAACAGTTCTCTCTGAATAGTTTCCTCTAGTTGGTTCTCTAATTATCCTAATGGTTTCACTTTATGCTTTAGAATATGGTTGTTTATACTCATACATCTAGGATATGGTTATATATTTATATTTTTATTAAAGAAGTGTGCGCTTTTAAAAAAATACACGGGAAGGAAGTGACGTGTATGGTACACGGATAATGTTAGTTCACTTGAGTGTATAAAGAGCGCCTATTTTTAAAGTTGCATTTTTCCTCTGAAGAAGCTTTTCTATTTTGAATGGCGAAAACGCTTCGTAACATTGTGGTACTAATAAATTGATTTTGCGTTAAGAACATCGATTACTGGTTGGTGTGTTTGTGAACTGAGGAGCTTTTTGTTCTTTTGGCTGTCCTATTAGATGATTGATCATGTAGACTAACTGCAAACGCAGCACGCTTTCATAGCTGATCTAGACCTCCATTAACAATTTATCAAATTCTCCATAAAACAACAGCTCGTTTCAGGTGAGCACTTTGTCTAGAGTACCAATTAAAATTTTATTTTTTAAAAACTTCTCATACTTATATCACAGTCATATGAAAACTTATCAAACAAATTCACTGACATTGGCACAATTTTCTGCATATCCACAAAAACAAAGCTATTTGACAAGAAGCCACAGATCCATTTAAAATAATGCATTTGATTATTTCCCAGAGTGATGGATACCTGTTTCTATACTCAGCCATGTCATTATCCTTTTAAGTCCATGACCGTAACTATTCCCTTTTCTTCTTCTACCAGTTCTTGCAGTTTAAACTGAATGCTTTTGCTGTGTAACTTTTTTACCCTTTGGTTTGAATTTTCTTTTTCTAAAAGACACTTCAAATGAACTTAGACATTCAGTACAAATAGTCAGCATCTCCCTCCACAGCACTGATAGGATATTTATATCATTTATTTCCATTTTTGCTGCATATTTTATTTCTCCCTTTCAATGCACACCTTTCCTGACTTTAGAAGTTACCAATGTAAGATCAAAGATATGAGCCCCATGAGCCTAGCAAGGTCTAAGATGAGTTTGTTAGTATCCGTAACTGCTAATGGTACAGATTGTATGATATTTCCATTTCTGAAACATGCTGAGCATCTAAGACAGGGTTATTCTTACTTAGATGAGAACTTAGTTGAGCTGAAACAAGAGGCAAACCGTTTAACCAATTATAGTAGCAGAGAAAATGGTCTGTAATTTCAAAATGCTGTCAGGTCACTTGACTAAGGTATTAAAGTGATATGATACTAGCTAAGTTGTAAAGGTCAGGAGAAAGGGAAAACTGAAAGGGAGAAATTACAGGTATAGAATAAATGGCACAAAATTATACATGTGATCTATCAGTGCTCTAAAGTGAGTTGCTGACTAATTCTAAGTATTCAGCTTGGCCCGAAGTTTATTTTAGAAAATGAAAAGTTTTTTTTAGGAGGGAAATGTTTAATGATATGACAGGTTAGAAAAAGAAGTTATCATCAATTGCAAAATATAAAAATGTATTAGCAGTTTTCTATGGGAAGACATATTTATTATGGATATATATTTATAGATAATTACTAGGTTAACTGCCCTTGTGTATAATTTTAAGCCTAGCCAGTTTCTCTCAAAGGTGAGAATCAAACCCTGTATTCTATGTCTGTGAGGTAAACAACTTATGCCAATCCCAACCCTTGAAGCTGGGCTGCTATTAACAAATCTGCTTGATTTTTTTCTATAATGGCCCACAATGTTAAGTCTGAGCATTTTTGAGAACTGCATATGCAATTGCTTTGCTAGGAAGAAATGTTACCTGATAGAAGGTGTTGTAGAGTAGTGGTTATTATTAATGGAGGTTTGGATTAGCTGTGAAGTTGTGGAGATTTTGCAATCAATCTGCACTTATGAAAACTAATAAGATGGAATGATATTATGATGGTTGCCGATGACACTGTGATCTCTAGTGAGAGTAGGGAACAGATTGAGAAGACCCTGGAGAGGTGGCAATATGCTCTAGAGAGGAGAGAAATGAAGGTCAGTAGGACTAATACAGAATATATGTGTGTGAATGTGAGGGAGGATAGAGGAATGGTGAGGATGCATGGAGTAGAGTTGGTGAAGGTGGATGAGTTTAAGTACTTTGGATCAACAGTTCAGAGTAACGGTGAGTGTGGAAGAGAGGTGAAGAAGAGAGTACAGGCAGGGTGGAGTGGATGGAGAAGAGTGTCAGGAGTGATTTGTGACAGATGGGTACCAGTAAGAGTGAACGGGGAGGTCTACAAGAGGGTAGTGAGACCAGCTATGTTATATGGGTTGGAGACAGTGGCATTGACAAAAAGGCAGGAGTCAGAGTGGGATGTGGCAGTTAAAGATGTAAAATTTGCACTGGGTGCCACAAGGGTGGACAGGATTAGGAATAAGTATACTAGAGGGTCAGCCCAGGTTGGACAGTTTGGAGACAAAGACAGAGAGACGAGATTGCATTGGTTTGGACATGTGCTGAGGAAGAATGTTGGGTATATGGGAAAAGGATGCTAAGGATGGAGCTACCAGTTAAGAGGAAATTAGGAAGGCCTAAGATAAGGTTTATGGATGTGGTGAGAGAGGACATGCAGGTGGTTGGTGTGACAGAGCAAGATGCAGAGGACTGGAAGAAATGGAAACAGATGATCCGCTGTGGTGACCCCTAATGGGAACAGCTGAAGGAAGAAGAAGGAGAAGAATATTTCTTGAAATTAGTCAAAATAAGGGATAATAATAAAAATGGATATGTGTAGACAAAGATCCAAAGCTATGACATCTGGCTGACTAAGTTTGTAGATGATGGCAAGATAAGAGCAGTCATTAAATCCCTAAATGACTTATCCATCCTGCAGGAAGAATTGTTACAAATAAACTATTGGTACTAATATCATGAACTGAAACCTAATGCCAAAAAATGCATTTTTGTATCCTTTGGGAAGTCATCTATCCCAGAGAACTACCACATGGGCAATAGGCCCAAACAATTTACCCAGTTGTTCAGGATTTGGGAACTTGGGGCAGCCGCAGTGGTGCAACGGTTAGTGCTGCCACCTCACAGCAAGAGGTTCTCCAGTTTGATCCTCAGCTGCGGTGCCTTCTATGCGGAGTCTGCATGTCCTCCCTGTGGTTGTGTGTTTCTTCCGGGTGCTCCGGTTTCCTCACACATCCCAAAGACAACTGTAAGTGGATTGGACACTCTAAATTGCCCCTAGGATTGAGTGAGTGCGTGTGTGTGCCTTCTGTGGAAGGTTGGGTGCTGGGCTGGCAACTCAACACTGTAAAACTCCACTGCCAATCATGAGTGGACAGGTGATCCACTGTGGCAACCCCTAAATGGGAAAAGATGAAAGAAGAAGAAGAAGTTCAGGATTTGGGAACTTATATGAACAGTGACCTAAGTTTTGACCAATATGTGTCTATTGTTGTAAGAAAAATCTTCGATATTGCACAGCTTTTAAACAAAGAGATCGTGTCTAGATCTAAGGATGTCATTGTCACTTTTACTCAGCTCTCATTAGGCCAAGCATTGAATATAATGCCCCCTTTGGCATGTATATGTCCAGAGACATGCAACAACTGGAACACCAACAGAGATACCTTCCTAACATGATACAAGGCCTAAATAACATGTCCTACATGGACTGACTCAAAGTCCCATCACTATGTTCAGTATCATACCAGACTGCTAAGAGGTGACCTGTGACTGGCATACAAGGTATCCTCCGACCCATTGTTGATGGATTTACTGCACATTAGCAAGTCAAACAACATCAGAAATACTCAGTTGAAGGATCTGAACCTCTTCTGTAATATCAACAGAATGGTTTATAGGGACAGGTATATCTCACAGAGGGTCTATATTAGAAGACCGAAGATGCATTCTTTCCAATGCGTCTAGGTCAAACTTAAAAGGCAGAAAACAGAAAATATCGAAGCGGCTGTTAAGCGAATTCTTTTCCTGGGAAAGAATTTGCTTGGCCACTTTGGTACATTGCCATTTTCTGCACTGTAGTGTGGTTTCAGAGTTGGTATATTTAAGTAGGGGGTTGTGGGGGGTAAAGCCCCCTACTTAATGCAATGTTTAAATTCATTTTTATTTTTTTTGTTTTTGTTGTTGGAACAGCAATTTATTTCCCTTGGAAAAAAAATCGCTGTTCTGACACTTCGACATTGTAAGCTTTCGCTTACATAGGGTCGATCAATCAGCGTTCGCTTTTTTAAGCATTTGGTGATTTAATATAGACCCCTCACAGAGGATACCACTGCTGCGAAACAGACTCCCATCCACATAAAGCTAAGTTCATGTCTGTCCATATTCAAGTGCAATTTAAATCAATGGATAGGAAACAGAAAATTTACCCCAGGACTACTCCTTGTTCTACTAATGGACACAGGCAGCTCCTAAATACTTTATCCTATGTATGAGGGGTTCCCCTCAAATTTTATATGGTATGATCCCAGTTCTTCTTCTTCTTCTTCTGGCTTTTCCCAGTTAGGGGTTGCCACAGTGGATACCCAGTCCGCTCATGATTGGTAATGGAGTTCTACGGTATCAAGTTGCCAGCCCAGCGCCCAATCTTCCACAAAAGGCACACACATGCATGCACTCACACCTAGGGTCAATTTAGAGTGTCCAATCCACCTACAGCATGTCTTTGGGAGGAAACCGGAGCACCGGGAGGAAACCCACACGACCATAGGGAGGACATGCAGACTCCGCACAGAAGGTACCCCAGCTGAGGATCAAACCAGAGAACCTCTTGCTGTTAGGTGGCAACGCTAACTGCTGGACCACCGCAGCCGCCCGTGATCCCAGTTATTCTCACTACAGGTAATATATAATTAGAAACCATGGCATAGGTTATTTAAAGCATAAAACTGAAACTGAGTAGGCTTAAAAGGGGCAGCTAGCCTATCACTTAATTATGAACCTATGAACCTATGATTCATTATACATCAGACTGGACACATATCAGTACTGCTGTGAAACTGAGGTATTGTGTTAAAGATTAAATGTTTAATGAGTCATAAGACAGTAACACATCCAGCTTTTTTAAAACTTCTTTATTAAATATGACATTTTTAAATAGGGCATCGGTACCAAGTAGCAACAGAAACGAAAATTAACCATAAGATTTATGTTGATGCTTTCATGCAGTATATACGTTTCAACAATTTTCATTCACTCCCACGTTACATAAATTATTCAAATCCTGCCTTCCTTAAACCTCGGTCCTCCTGTTGAACATCATTCTGCATGGATTGTTCTCACACATTCTATTTATTTCTATGCAATTTGTGCCTTCCCCTTTTCTAAAGATCACACCTCTGTTTCTTTTATAATCTTGATAGTATTTAGTACTTTGTAATTACATAAACATAGTAAGGCCTTGCTAAGTTTAATGCTACTGGCTGCCAGGAAAGCAATTACTAGAGATGGGAAATAGCTAAACCAACCGTAACACCTCCTGCTTTTGATCTGCCCTATCATAGCCAATTTTCTGACACCCTAGATGTAAGAGTAGATGACAAGTGACGTTCATTTGCCACTAGGAATCAGTAATGCCTGGATTGGGAAGCATCCATGTATTAACTATATCAGTGTTTGCTGCAGATATCCGTGCAGTCAGGTTTAACAGCAATATGCTTATTTGCTTTGGCTTGACCTGGACAGAACATCCTACATTACCACTCTAAAGGTAGGCCATAACAAGTTATGCGTTAAAGCTACTAAATATTTTGAGAAGGACAAATAAAAAAGATGATAGCAAGCACAACTTGGCAACTTTTCTTTTATGAAACTTTTGGAGTGTGATTACAGAATCCAAAGCAAAAGACTATACCATCGTTTGTAATTTATGTACTTATACTTACCAATTCGTTAAGCGGTAGGTGAGCTGTTCCAAAATGGATCCTATTAGGCTGCAGACTGGGCTGCTGACAAAAACTAAAGAAAAGGCAAGGCATACATTACAACATCAGATGTTTTGTGCAATAAATTCATTGATAAATCATAACAAAAGATGGGACAAAGGTCATGTCATTGTGTTTTGTAACAAGAAGAGCTAAATAAATGAATTTGGTAAGTTAATGGGATGTTAAGTAAGAGGCAAAGCTTGAACTGCTGGAAATCCAGTTTGTGAAATAAATATTATGATAAGTATAAGCCAAAGGTAAAAAGGCAAGGTAGTACCTTGTGATGATCTATAGACAATTAATAGTACAGTACAAGACATAAGCAGCTGTAAAAGAATTATCGTAGGTTTGAAAAAAGACAAAAAGTGAGGTCACATGAGTAGGTACAGCTATCAAATATTTTGTGAGGTGGGGAGAGAGAGAGAAGGAAAAAAGGGAACAAATGGTGGGAGGGCAGTGCCAAATTCTCACTGAAGTGGAAAATAATTTGTAGAAAATATCAAGTTCTAGAAGGTAAACAATAGAAGGTTTTATACAGAATAGTGCTTGACTGCCCTCTGGTGACAGAAGCCAGTAACAACATTGTTTGTGTGTATAACTAATAGAATATGTAAAGAGCAATAGAAAACAACATAAGGATTATGGGCATTTATAAGGAGACGGTAATGCTTGTAGGGAAGAAAGCCATGATGACAAGTATATGTCTAAAGAGAATAGATTAAGTTTTCAAAACTGGTAACTAAGCTAAAGAAAATAAAATGGGATAGTAAAATGGCACGACTACTAGGCTACCATAAGAAAGTTAGTATGTTTTCTGGCTGGAAAAGTAGCACTGAAAATAAAATGCTTAAATGGAAGACACAAAGACACTGGGACACAGATGTTGTGTAATACCTTTTATTGGATCAATGAGTTATTAAGTGAGTGAAATTCGATCCTATACCACATATATACCAGTTCCAATACCGGGTATGCTGACTGCTTTAGCAGAAAATATCAGGTTAATGTTATCACACTATTTACAGTAGAGACGTTAGATGATTTGACTAGTAACACTAACACTAAAATGAGAAATTAATGTCTGAAACTTGACTTCTTGTCGCACATTAATTAGCAGCACTGCATTTTGGGCATAAAGTATCCAATGTTATTTGGCAGGAAAAAATAATTTTCAGAATTAATTCTTTTACATTTGCTCATCAGTTTTTGCAAATAATTTACATGACATATAGAAATGAGACAAACTACTTTTAGCAGCATAAAATATGCTTAAGTATGCAAGGACACGTGAACTGAGAGTATAGAATTGTATAGCTGTAGTATGTTAATTACCCTGTTCAAAGAAAATTCTGTGCAAAACAGATCAATAACATAATAATAATACTCACATAATAATCTCAATATAATAATTTTTCAAATGAGAATCTAATACTAGATGGATTTTTTTATATCACATAGACAAAGAAATACATTTCCAAAATTGCTGTGATTAGGATGTAAGCAGTTTTAAGTCTAGAATTTACAGTAGTCGCTTCTGGAGATATATTACATACTGGTTTAGTAGTACTAGGAAGATAACCAGAGTAAATATAAGGTGGATCTGACAGCAGTAATCTGTATCTCATTTCATTAATTTACTTCACTTTGAAGATTATGTTTATAAAAATATAAAATAATCAACATATGGTATTTGTTTGAATGACTGGAACCCATTTTACCAAGAGCTGATAGTGTATGAGTATTATTGTGAAGTATAAAATCTATATCCTACCTTGTGAATGTGCATCCCTGGCATTAGTTATACTAAGTAAGCACTAAATAAGTTACATTACTATTATATTACAATAATACATTGTAAGCATTAAATAAGTTACAAACTACTACAGCACTCAACTTTCCTCATGTCTAGAGGAAAACAGTTTTTAGTGCTTAATAAATAAGCACCTATTCAGGCATGTCTAAAGGTCGGCTCCCGGTGTTTTCTCCTGTCTACCTGATGAATCTGGGCATCTTGGGACAATGCAGCAACTGCCTCATGAACACAGACAACCCTCTCCTCCTACCATCCAACACTATGACCTGTGAGAGATGCACTTTATAGCCAAACTGGAAGCAAAGCTCTCTTCACCAAAGACTGGCTTAGACAGTCAAGAGGAGAAGGTAAACACTTGCACCGCACTACACTCATCACATAGTCCCTCAAAACCTACACCACCAAAACACACGCACAGAAGCACAAAGCACACACCTACATTCATGGATGTTCTCAGTACAAATCTGCCCAAACAACAGAGACCTCCAAAGCAGAAATGCAAGCAACCTCCACCCCCCCCAACACAACCCAAATGATACATAGCCCACATACTTAGTGTGCCACTCAACTACAGCCCATAAGGCATAACGTACCGAACACTCTAGTCATAGGTGACTCTATAGTCAGGCACACTGATGTTCCACTCACCAGGCTAAACAAGGAAAAAGTTACTGTCAGCTGCCTGTCAGGTGCCAGGATCCGCCACATAACAGATGCACTCAGGTCACTCCACAACAAGTACAAATATGACTCTGTCTTTGTCCATGTTGGTGTGAATGACCTGAGACGTACCTCCCTGGACTACATGAAAAGAAACATGAAGGAGCTCTCCAATCTTGTAGCCCAGGCCGGTATGACCCTAACCCTGAGTAGCATCCTGCCATCACCCAGAATGACGCCACAGTGCATGGACAAAATGATTGATTTTAACAATTGGCTAAGCTTCTGGTGTCATTCTAAGGGAATCCAGTATTTGTCTGCCTGGGATGACATGATCGACAGATCACGCTGCTTTGCCAGAGATGGCCTGCACCTGTCGCCCTTGGGATTCCAGATACTGGCAAAGGCTCTTGCCACCCCTATAGTGCCTTTTTTAGGCAAGGTTCAAATGACAAATTCACCACCGTAAAAGGTACAAGCAAACAAAATCTGAGGGTAATGCTACTCAATGCTAGAAGTCTAAACCTCAAAATGCACTCACTCGAGGCACTCCTTAAAATGGAGAACATTGACATCTGTGCAGTGACAGTGACCTGGTTTAAAGCTCCAGAGAGCACCGCTGCATTACCAGGTTATAATTTATACCACACCTTTTGGTCACCAAACCCAGACCGAAACACTAAAGGTGGAGGTGTGTCCATATTCATTAAGCATATCCACACCTCCAAGCTAGTGGCTCAGCATAATGCATCCGAGATTATCCAAGTTCAACTAACTCTGGGCAAAACTGCAATCCAGATTGTAGCTTGCTACAGACCACCCACCATGTCCCAGGATTCTCATTCCTCTTTTCTTGATACACTGGAAAATATTAAGGTAAAACCTAACACTCTAATAATGAGTGATTTCAACTACCCTACCATTAACTGGGAAAACTACTCATGTACCAACTCTTTTGCTCAACGTTTTCTGGAAATCATCAATTCCAATGCCTTGGATCACCTTATCCACATCCCCCACCAGGGGCAGCAATATCCCAGACCTGGTCATCACCAACATGGGTGACCGGTGTTCCACACCAGAGGTCAGCTCCTCGTTGGTCAGATCCAACCACAAGCTAATCACCCTAGACATTCACATCCCACTCCCATCCCCCATTAGGAAAACAACCGTAAAAAATTCTTCAAAGCCAACTTCACGCTTCTTAAGACAGAAGTGGCAAACTTCATGACACCTATGCAGATGGACAATAGAGGTACGACTGCTGAATCCTACACAAATGCACTTTATAAGCACTTACACGAGTGCATGGATTGTGCTATCCCTAAAAGAACCAAGATGCTATCCTCCAAAAAAAAGAAGCCAATCTGGTGGCCTTCTGCCATAAACAAACTCTACAACAGAAGAAAGAAACTGTTGCAAAAAAGAGTAAAATCCCACAATTGGAGGAACTCCCTGGTCAGCCTCAGCAAGAAGCTGAGATCCCTCATAAAATCCTCCAAAGCTAGTTATGAAAACAAAATTGCCACTGATTCTAAAGACAACCACAAAGCCTTCTAGAGCTATGCCAAAAATCTCAATGGCAACACTCAGATCTGCTCTGAGTTACAGCACAATGACACTAAATATACAGAACCAACTGATATTGCCAACATCCTGGCAGATAGGTTCAGTGCTAACTTTACCCCCCTGTCACTCCCTAAAGGGCCCATCTTTATACTGGAAGAATGCAAAGTTCCTGTAATCACGGCTGCACAGGTAAAAACCTCACTCTTCAAAGCCAAGAACACAGCATCCATGGGACCTGACAACATCCCAGGCTGCCTTCTACATGAACTACAGAATGAACTGGCACCCCACCTAAGTACCATGTTCAATCATAGCCTCACCTCAGGCTTTGTGCCCATTGAATGGTGCACTGTGACCGTTATCCTACTCCAGAAAGGGGGGAAACAACAGACCCCGGGAACTACCGCCCTATTAGCCTGACAAGCCTCGTCTGCAAGGCCATGGAACGTATCATCATGGGACTCATAAACAAAGACATTGGAGATCTCCAGACTCTGGACCCCACACAGCTTGGGTTTGTAAAAGGCAGATCATGTCTCCTAAACCTGATAGACTTCTTTGAAGTAGTCACCAAAGCCATAGATGAGGGTACGGTGGTTCACACAGCTTATCTAGATCTCACCAAGGCATTCAACACCATTCCCCCCACTTTGGAATTATAGATAAACTCACTAAACTAGGTATAAATCCTTATGTCACAAGATGGGTTGCCAACTGGCTTACTGAAAGAACCCACACTGTGAAAGTAGCAGACTCCAAATCAGACGTCATGCCAGTGACAAGTGGAGTACCACAGGGTTCAGTCCTGGGTCCTCTCCTGTTTGGTATCTACTTCTCTGAAGTACAGGCTAACACAGAAGGTCTTTGGCTAACTAAATTTGCAGATGAATGCAAACTAGGAGCCATAATTGAAACTCCTAATGATGTGGACATCCTACAAAAGGGCCTCACTGAGACAGATGCCTGGTGTCAAAGACATGGTCTCAAGCTCAATGCCAAAAAGTGCATTGTCATCCCCTTTGGTAAAAACTCTGTACCCATGAACTACCACATTGACGGTAGTCTACTTAACACCAAAAGTGTGATAAGAGACCTTGGGACACAGGTGGACAGTAGTCTCTCCTTTGATAATCACATCGCCACAGTGGTCAGGAAATCCTTCTAAGTGGTACACCTCATCCAGAAAAAAAGAGGTCATTGTTCCACCCTACTCATCACTCATTAGACCCATTATAGAGTACAATACCCCTTTTGGTATGTACCTCACAAGACATCTACAACAACTGGAAAGGCCGCAAAAATACCTCACAAAGAGGATTACTGGCCTCAAAAAGATGCCTTACACAGACCGTCTCAAAAAACTCCAGCTTTACTCCATCGCATATCGCCTACTCAGAGTCGATCTCTGCCTAGCATACAAAGCTATGTCAAACCCAGAGTTGTTGGACATGCTCCACTTAAAGAAATCCCAATCCCTCCGAGCTACGCGCTCTAGGGACCTAAATCTTGTCACCACAACAAACAGAACATGCTGGAGGGATAGATTCCTGAGCCAGAGACTTCCCATACTCTGGAGCAGACTACCTATCTATGTCAAACAGAGCTCCTCATTAGCACTCTTCAAGAAAAATCTTGATGATTGGATGGGTAATAGGAAATTCACCCCGGGGATCACTTCTGTGGTTCTGCTTGACAGGGGCACAGGAAAATAATTTTCTTGGGTGGTGAAAGCCAGGGTACCTTTTTGGCTAGGCTTGTACAGGCCCTAGGACCAATAGCCTAGTACCTACCTGTGAACCTATGAACCTATAAGAAAGGGTGTTTAAGGAGGAAACTCCTTGCAAAGGTAAAGTGAGAGTCTTGTCTTGACAGAAATTATTTCTGTACTTTTCAGAATGTGTGATGGATCAAGCTCACATTACCAGGTATCAGTGACATGGGACTTAGTCATACATACAGCAAGTGCAGAATAATCATTTTATTCTCCCTGTCGAAAAATGAATGCATTAAGAGAAGAATCCAAGAACAAATAAATCCCTGCCCCATTCTCATGTCA
This sequence comes from Protopterus annectens, assembly GCF_019279795.1. Classification (NCBI taxonomy): domain Eukaryota; kingdom Metazoa; phylum Chordata; order Ceratodontiformes; family Protopteridae; genus Protopterus; species Protopterus annectens. The sequence continues at coordinate 1,640,960,830 of NC_056732.1, forward strand.
CTTGCACATTGTGTGCATTAGGGGCACCATGGTTTCTTTGACCATATTAACTCCATTCTTCTTCTAATGGGAATCTACTATGGGAGATGAAACAAAGAGACTGATATGAAGGCATTAACCAGTAAAAATATCATGGCATTTTGTTTTTTTTTTTTTTTGGAGGGAATTTTTAAAATGGAATGCCAAAATGCTGGGTAGACTGATAAGGATGGAAATGTGGAACAAAATTATGAGAGAAATAATGGAGGGGGGAAAAAGTGAGCAAAAAACGGGGAGCAACAGAGGGAAATATGACATATATCGCTGTGGGGCAAGGAAGGAATACAAGAAGCTAGCGGAGCAATGAGACAACGTTCACAAGGGTACGGATATGGAGAAGATGGGAACAGTGGCTGATACTGATGGAGTGGAAATACAGAATAGAGCAACTTGGATGGGATACAACATAGTGCTGGTTATCAGCACAATCATCTGAGGAATAAAAGTGATGGTAGCACGGTTTGGATGGAGGTGGTACCAGATCTAATCACTAAAACAGCAAGTAAGGGCAACAAGAAAAGATGGTGGAAAAGCAATATTTGTAGTCCAGGAACAAACTAATTATCAGGCAAAAAGTATAGCTATGGGTGCAGAAGAGGAGTCAGAAAAGTTGAAAAATCTGTATGGCAAAGGTTATACTATGGTAGCATTTATGTGTTGGTTTGTGGGCATGTGCAACTCCAACACAGTGTTTTATTACTATTTATTTATTCATTCATTCATTCATTCATTCATTCATTCATTCATTCATTTTTATTCAAGGTGTAGACATATTTCAGCCAAAGTGTGGGTTACATAGAATAGTTTCAAATAATTGTATAATAATGCAATAAATGGGTGGCACAGTGTTGTAGAGATTAGCATTGTCACCTCACAGCAAGAGGCTCTCCGGTTTGATTCTAGGCTGGGGTGCCTTCTGTGGAGAGTTTTCAAGTCCTCCCTGCATTCACATGGGTTTCCTCCGGGCACTCCTGTGGTGCACTCTCCGAGGAGGGTCGGGCCTTCAGCAAGCAACCTGAGCTTGTAAATCCTGTAACTGCTACAGAAACAACAAGCAAAGAAAGGTGCTTGTTGCCCATTATATCACATGGTGTGTAAACAGGAAAGAGAGAGAGAGAATGCAATAAATAATAAACAAGGACAAATCAGTACTGATAAAACATTACATAAAGAAACAGCTAAAGTGAGCATACAGAGCATTATGATAAAATAAGACAGAGCTTTAATAAAATACATAGGGCAACATAGCATGGATATTCAAATATACTTTACAGACAATCATATCAAATGAGTGGGTAGACCCATATATTGCTGTTATTTGTTAGTTACTGATATTCACACAACAATCTTAGCAGAATAATTTTGGAAATATAAGTTTAAGCTAAACACATTATGAGGGGAAAGAGTTGAGTTGTAGCAGGCTGCATGAAGCAAGACAAAGTAGAAGTATCTTTTAGGAATGCCTTTGGCTTGCTGCAGAGCTCAGAAGGGATTTGACTGTTCCAAATTACTGTTAGCAACTCATCCCAATGGACTGAAATGCTGCATTTGTTTTTGAACAAAGATATTAAGGTAGATTTTAATATGGAGTTTTGAAGCAAGATCATGTAAGATACTGAGTGCGACAATTTCTCAGATGAGAGTTAGAAGAATTTGATCTATTCATTATTTGACTGCGACCCACTTAGCATGATTGGTGGTAGTGCATTGATTCTCAAATATAAGGGAAATAGGATAATTGTACACAGTTGTACACATATTTTATTAGAAAAGATTTATAAATGCATTTTATTTTGGATGAAAGTATACATCACAGCAAGTAGGTCATATTCAAGTTGGGATTGGAGAATGCCCTATTCTATTGCTTCTTTTCCTTCAGGAGTTATAAATCCACAGATTTTGCAGCAGCACAAAAAATTTGATTTCTTTGTGCCCGAGTGATCATGGCAGTGAATTTAATACTGAAGATGGTCTCAGTACAGGTGCCTTGGTGGTATGAGAAGCAAGTAGAACGGAGGTGGAGCTGTTTATAGTAATGGAGCCAGATAGAATGGCTTTGTTTTTGGGCCGATTAAGGACACTTTTTTATTATTTGTTTGTCTGATTGCTTGTTTGTTTTAATTCAGCTAAGAAGGACTTTGAGTCTTTGTAGTACATCATTTCTAACAAAACTGATGGCTCTTAAGGATCTAGAAAAAGATTAGGTCATCTATATATGGAATTAACTTGTGTAGATTAAAAGTGAGGGAATTGATAAAGGTGCTGAAAAGAAGAGGGCAAAAAACTGATCCCTTTGGAATACCTGAGGGAGTAGATATATTTAATGAGCAGTTAATGTGAAGCTTAATATTACAAAACTATTTCTAGGACAGATTTTTAACCATTTGGTACTAGAATGGACACAATGAATAGAAGAGAGGCTGCTGAATCACTCGTTGACTAGAATGAAGGCCTACATTTAATAGATTAAATAGGAAACAAATTTAAATTTTATTTAACAGGCCAGTTAAAGAGAATCAGGGCTATCATGGATGGGAAGGTTATCAATATGTTTATCAGTGTCTTTCAGAGTGATTTATTTGAAGTGGAAAGGAGCACAGATGGGGTCAAAAGGCATAGGGAACAGAGAGGAAGGAAGTGTAAGAGGTTAGGGAGGAAATAATGAGTTCATCTCTGGAATCCTCAGACATATCATTCTTTAACACTATCACAAATGAATGAATGAATATTGTACCCTTCTTTATATCTATAACATTTCATACAGTGCCTGCGGCCTTTGTAAAATGTGTACATAGTTGTATCATAATTTGTTGCTTAAATGATTGTTACTGAAAAATCAATAAAAAACTTTGGCATAAAAAAAACAAACATAACAGTGTCTACTTTGTATTTTCTTATAGCCTCTAAACAAAAAAGCAAGATTTTCCAAAGGTTACATATAATGATTTATATGACTCAAGGCAAAAGAAACTGCAAGAAGTTTCTGCAGTATCCAGGGACTTGAAGAACAAAACCATACCTCTCATCTGTCCAGATTTTTGCATAGTGTCCAATTTTTGCCTCATACTTTTGGTCTGTTCCTCAAAAACTTTTTGATTTTCTGGCAAATCACTGAGGGTTGAAGTCAGTAAATAATGACATACATTTGAGTTTCAGACTTTATATCCTTCAGAAAATGCATGCTAGCACAAATCCTGTTATTCTCTCAACTTTCTAAGTTTATACATGCAATATTTAAAATCTGTCCCTATTTTTTGGGCCTATGTCCCCTTATTATTTTAGGCTTGTCCAGATTTCTTGCACTAAAACTTTGAGAGGTCTGAACCAGACTCAAGATTATAAATGACAGCTCAGAAGGCTACAGCACCTTTGTCGTTATAATAGTCTCTTACAATTGATGCAAAATTATACACAATTAGTGTGATTATAATGTTTCTGTATAAAATTATAGTTGTATGTCATGTTTAAAAAGCATTCACCAGTCATTCATTTCTGGAACATGCCACTTATTAAAAACTCGCATGCTAGTCTATACACATCATTGACATGTGGATGAATGAGTCTCACAGTGCTCAGGAAAGCACAAAACAACTAATATGAAGAAAGGTATTCACATTCTTGATTTGTTTTCTTCCAGTCAGTAAGAAAGCAGTGTCTGGCTGTTAGAGCAGAGGATTATGTATATGCTCTATTAATGAGCTGTTCCTTACAGTGCTGAGTTTGATTCTTTCTGCTGCTGTTTGCCTGCTGTATGGTTCTGAACAAGACATTAAACAAGACATTGCTTTCAGGTAACCCCTAAAAAGTAGTACTTGTTTCCAAGTGGCTTACCTGGTTAATAAATAAAACAGAAGACTTATGACTGGAATTCACCCTTAGCGAATTGCTATATCAAGGTGTGCACCTGTTTTCACGTATTCAGTGATGAAGTTGTAATTGCATGGTTCAAAAGACTTTTTCAAAGTACTGCAGTTAGGTGGCCCTCATTTATTTAGTTCTTTGTGCTTTGTACATGTGAAGTACATCAATCAGTGTGTTATGTATACTTAATTAGCTCGTCACCTGCATATTGAGACAGTGAACATTAGTCTGCCTTTGCAGTACTGATTTTACCTGCAGTAAGAACATTCTCAATGCAGAGTAATTTGCAAAACATTATTTCCTTGAGCATTGAACTCTGACTGTATTCAGTGCTTTCTTTCAGTCATACTCGGGGAGATTAATTTAGACCTGCTATAATTTATTTTATCAGTACTGTTTTCCCAGCTGAGTGGATATTTATTGGTGTTTGCTCAGTTTTTAATCTTGTAGTACTATCAGCATTGTGAAACAACTAAATAATCAACATGAAAAAAACCCTGATTAATTAACAGAATTAATCAGCTATGGACATCATATATGCATTAGGTGAGGAAAAGTCAAGCATTTTACATTTGCAATTAATAGCTGGGATAAATACACCTTTTATTTGTCTAGGTGGGATACTTTCACTGATGCATTTGTTATCACTGCATGTCTTTAAACTGAAATGGTTTGTGATGCAATTTAGTGAAGTCATTTATTCTGGTGCAGTTTATGAGATTAATGCATAGTTAGCTAGGGGCTATGATTAAATTTCTATTCACTCCTTTCTAGATACCTGACAAGTACAATATTTTTATCTGTTAAAAAAAAACATCTTGCCACCCAAAAGGCATACTTGCATTTCATCTATTTAAACATAAGCCCAGTCTTGTAAACCACCTAAAGACCCAGAAAACCCTTATGGCATTACTGTGGCATCCCCAAATCTGACATCAGTTACACAGCATTTTGAAGTGGGGGGACATCATGTTTGATACCATTGGTCACTAGTCCTCCACATCCTTGGGCCCTACCTTCTAGGCTACATACATAGCTGTAAAAGGCCTTATGGTTATCCTCGGTTGTACTTGCTAAGTTTTTCTCAAAGAAGCCCTTAGACAATCTGAAAAGTGGTCTTATTTGCCTGTTAGGCTGAGGACGGTGCTTTTCCATTGTTGGGGTCTCACCATTATTTTTCTTGACAGCAACTTTTTGTGTTTATTGTAAAGTTTGTTGATGCTGGATGTCTACCATGGTGGCTTGTTTTTATTTGCGGCTGGGGCTTTGATTCCTATTGGTACAGCTGGGTCTATACACTTATGCAAGTGATTGTTCAGAGCTTTAGTGTAAGCTTCAGTGAAGTTACCACTTCCAGCTGGGAATGGGGTTTGGAATGCATTACTACCTTCACCTAGGAGGGTATAGTTTACCTTGGTGAAGTTTTTTAGTCTGACTTCGCCTTTTGTGAGTTTTGTTGTTGGTATTAGCTCAAAGGTGACTGATTTGTAGTCAGGTATAACTAATGATGGTCTGGTAATGCATCTGTTTGACATGTTAGTGAGGACAAGATCTAGTATGTTTTCTCCTCTTGGCACAGTATGAACAATTTGTTCCAAGACATTTGAGTTAACAAAGTCACGGAACTTTTGTGCTAGCAAGTTAGAGCTAGCGTAGGTTTCCCATTTGATGGTGGGATCATTTAAATCCCCCATAACCAGAGTGTTCGGTAATATTTGGATTGTCTCCAGTTTGGTCAAGTTGGCTTCATGCGTGATATGACCCATGTAGGGGGATTTATAACTGGCTATGACTTGAATGGGGGTCTAAACCATTATAATCTGAACTTGGAGGTACTCCGTGGAGCTATCCAGTCTAATTAGACAGGAGGTGAATTTATCTCTAATATAGATAGAAACACAGCCTACTTTGGTTCTCACATGTTCATTTTGCAGTCTGAATGTGTGGATGACATTGTAGCCTTTCAAGGCCGGGGTACTCTCTGAGGCCTTGAACCAGGTTTCTGTGACTGCACAGACATCTACATCTTTCAGTGATAGAAGTGCTTCCAGGACATGCAGTTTTTGGTTTAATCTCCTAGCGTTTATTAGCTTGACCCTTATTTTGTTTTGATTGTCAAATTTCATGTCGGTAACTTTGTTTTAGAGACCTTGCCTAAAAAAGGCTCTATGGGGGAGGCAAGAGCCTTTGCCAGCAGCCAAAAGCCTTGAGATCCCAGGTGCAAACCACCTCTGGCAAACCAGCACGTTTATTGAACATGGCTTCCCAGGCTGACAGGAACTAGATCCTCTTTGAATGACACCAAAAACTAAGACAATTACTCAAATCAATCATTTTTTGTTTATACTGTGGCTTCATTCTAGGTGAGGGTAGTATGCTGCTCAAGGCTAGGGACATACCTGTCTGGGACAAATTCTTAGAGAGCTCAGTCATGTCTGTCTTCATATAGGCCAGTGAGGTATGTCTCAAGTTGTTCAATCCAACATGACCTATGACAGAGTCATAATGGTACTTGTTTTTTTTTTTTCCAAGATGGCAGTGCCTTGTGAGGCAGCGGATGCTCCAGCTTGAGGAAGGCATGTGCAATATCTGTGTAAATATCCATCGAATAAATTGTCAGAAACTACAAAAACAATGAAAACAGAAAGGAAAATGGACACAAGGTTAGTCTATGACAGAAATGCCCTGCTAGACCTTCAATTTATGGTTTTGGTGTGCAAATGTTTTACAAGGCTGCTTTCTCTAGGGCCTGTGAGTTCTAACGAACTCAAACAGACAGGAATCTTGTCTAATCTAGACTCAGAGTGCTGTGTATGAATAAATTCACCATACATTGCACCAGAATAGAAGAGACGATGGAAGAGATGTGAAAGATCTGGGAAAAGAAGAACTAGAGCTGGTATCAATGTCAGGCTGAAAGGAAACCACAAAAAGGTTCTTTATTTGTTCACAAACAACTAAGGTAAAAATTTAAAAACACGCTGGCCGCTGTAATGCAACTTCCTCAGACCATGAACTGGCCTTCTTTACATCCATACATGTTTTAGTATTATCCCCACGTTTGAGGTGCGTTCTGTTTTGCCCACATAGATGAAATGGATGAGCTTTGAAATGAATGTAGCTGTTAGAGTAGGTAGGTTTAGTTTTTGTTGTGTGTACTGTGTTTATTACAAATTTGTTTCCCATATGGATAGTAAGAAATCTCTTGTAATATTCTCCACACCAATGGATGAAATTGTGATGTAATAACAGTTTCATCAAATTCAAAAGGAGAAAACTATCCGAAACCCTTACAGACCTGCACTCCCATCTATCATGCTAGCAAACATTTGATCCCTGGAAAACAAAATGGACTACCTAAGATTGGACCTAAACAATTATAGAGGTAAGAGACTGTTGCATGTTCATCTTTACAGAAACCTGGCTAAATCCTAGTATCAGTGACAGTACTGTCATGTGGATTCCTAGTATCAGTGACAGTACTGTCATGTGGATTCCTAGTATCAGTGACAGTACTGTCATGTAGATTCCTAGTATCAGTGACAGTACTGTCATGTGGATTCCTAGTATCAGTGACAGTACTGTTTTTGTGGATCAGCTATTATTATTTAGAGCAGACAGAACCCAGGCCCTTAATGGCAAATCTATAGGATGTGGAGTTTGCATTTACATAAACAACAACTGGTGCTCAAACTGCAAGAAAGTCTCAACCCACTGCTCTGGGAATATAGAGTTCATAACAGTAAAATGTAGACCTTTTTACCCGCTGAGGGAATTCTCAGCTATTATCATCTCAGCCATATATATTCCTCCAACTGCAAACACAAATAAAGCACTGGCCACACTATACCAGTCAATCAGCAAATTGCAGAACACAAACCCTGATTGTGCCAATAGCATAGCTGGTGACTTTCATCAGGCTAATCTGAAAACAGTTCTACCTCACTACTACCAGCACATAGACTTTGCCACAAGAGGTGCCAACATACTAGAACAGGTGTATACCAATATCAAACAGGCATTCAGGGCAAAGCCCTACCCACACCTTGGAAATTTGGATCATCTATCCATTATGCTGACTCCAGTCTACAGACCATTACTAATCAGAGAGAAACCATACAAGAAGCAGATAAGAGTCTGGCCAGAAGGAGCACTCTCTGTACTTCAGGATTGCTTTGACTACACAGATTGGAACATATTCAAAGGATCCACCACTGCAAATCAGCACACCAACCTGAAAGAGTACACTGAGTCAGTAGTAGGATTCATATCAAAGTGTGTGGATGACATGAACATCATCACATGTGTCAACCAGAAAGCCTGGCTCACAAGTGAAGTGTATGAGCACCCAAGGGGATGAAACACAGCCTTCAAGTCAGGGGATAAGGAAGCCCTCAGGTCAGCCAGAGCAAACTTGAACAAGAGAATAAAAACAGCAAAAGGGCATATGGTCAGAAAATCCAGAGTCACATCAAAGACCTCAGAGACTCAAGGCAAATGTGGCATGGCATACAATCCATCACAGATTACAGGCCTACGTCAGCACAGTGCGATGACAATATTGACTTTCTCAACAAACTAAACACCTTCTTCAACAGGTTTGAGGAAAGAAATAACTGTAGTGAAAGCCCCTACCATTCAAGGGGATGAATTACTATGTCTCAACCCTACTGATGTTAGAAGAACTCTGTGCAGGTTTAGCCCAGGAAAGGTGGCTGGCCCTGACAACATCCTGGGATGGATGCTTAGAGAAAGCGCTGACCAGATGCCACATGTTCTTACAGCTATCTACAATATCTCACTAAGTGAGGCTATCATACCCGAGTGCTTTAAAACTACAACTATAATACCTATCTCAAAGAAGTCCACACCATTGGACCTAAATGACCCCATAGCACTCACCTCGGTAGTAATGAAGTGCTTTGAGAGGCTGGACAAGAACCATATAACATCCAGTCTCCCTGTATGCTTAGATCCATTCCAGTTTGCATATCATCCAAATCACTCCACAGCAGATGCTATCTCAATGGCACTTCCAGTAATCATGGCCCAACTGGCAAACAAGAAATGTTATGTGCGAATGCTGTCCATAGACTTTAGCTCTGCCTTCAACACAGTGATCCCCAATACCTGTTAAAGAAACTTGACCAACTGGGAATAAACACACTCCTATGCAATTGGATGCTGAACTTCCTCACAGACAGACCTCAGACAGTATGCGTTGGAAATAGCACCTCTGAGAGCATCACTATGAATATGGGGATTCCTCAGGGCTGTGTACTGAGCCCTCTGTTGTTCACCTTGTTGGCTCATGACTGCACAGCCAAGTTCAACTCAAATCACATCATCAAGTTTGCAGATGACACAACTGTCATAGGTCTCATCAACAAAGATAACGAATCAGCCTATAAAGAGGAATTTAGTCAACTCACTGTCTGGTTCAACAACAACAGTCTCTCACTAGAAGTGAACAAGACCAATGAGATCATTGTCAACTTCAGAAGAAGGCATAAAACATACTCTCCACTAACAATCCACAATGAAATCCTAAAGAGAGAGTGAAAAGCATAAAAGTCTTGGTGGTACATCTCATAGATGACCTAACACGGAGCATTAATACCACTGCCATTGTATAGAAAGCTCAGCAAAACCTTCATTTCCTGTGAAAGATGAGAAAGGCACACCTACCCTCTCCAATCCTTACTATCTTTTACAGAGGTACCATTGAGTGTATAGTAATCAACAGTCTTGCAACCTGGTAGGATAACAGTTTCATCTTGGACAAAAAGTCTCTTCAGAAAGTGGTTAGGGCCAGCAAGATTATCATTACCCACCTTACCCATGGACTGTTCACCTGTTTATCTTCTGGTAAACACTATCACAGTATGAGATGCAAAACAGTCAGATACAACAAGAGCTTTTTTCCACAGGCCACCAGACTACTAAACTCATAGTAACTCAACACTGTACTGAACTCTGAACTCTGAAAAGTCTGTTGGAATTTCCAACACTAGTATCATATATTTTTGTGCAATAACTTTGGTGCAGTATTCCCACTGGGATTATTTTAATTCATATTTTTATGCAATCCTAAATGTGCAATAATAATTACAGCAATCTTAAATGTGCAGTAATGATTACATCACTCCTACATGTGCAGTAATGATTACAACAATCCTAAATGTTCAGTAATGATTACAGCAATCCTACATGTGCAGTAATGATTACAGCAATCCTACATGTGCAGTAATGATTACAACAGTCCTACATGTGCAGTAATGATTACAACAATCTTAAATGTGCAGTAATGATTACAGCAATCCTACATGTGCAGTAATGATTACAGCAATCCTACATGTGCAGTAATGATTACAGCAATCCCAAATGTGCAGTAATGATTACAGCAGTCCTACATGTGCAGTAATGATTACAACAATCCTAAATGTTCAGTAATGATTACAGCAATCCTAAATGTGCAGTAATGATTACAGCAGTCCTACATGTGCAGTAATGATTACAACAATCCTAAATGTTCAGTAATGATTACAACAATCCTACATGTGCAGTAATGATTACAACAATCTTAAATGTGCAGTAATGATTACAGCAATCCTACATGTACAGTAATGATTACAGCAATCCTACATGTGCAGTAATGATTACAGCAATCCTAAATGTGCAGTAATGATTACAGCAGTCCTACATGTGCAGTAATGATTACAACAATCCTAAATGTTCAGTAATGATTACAGCAATCCTAAATGTGCAGTAATGATTACAGCAGTCCTACATGTGCAGTAATGATTACAGCAATCCTAAATGTGCAGTAATGATTACAGCAATCCTAAATGTGCAGTAATGATTACAGCAGTCCTACATGTGCAGTAATGATTACAACAATCCTAAATGTTCAGTAATGATTACAGCAATCCTACATGTGCAGTAATGATTACAGCAATCCTACATGTGCAGTAATGATTACAACAATCCTACATGTGCAGTAATGATTACAGCAATCTTAAATGTGCAGTAATGATTACAGCAATCCTACATGTGCAGTAATGATTACAGCAATCCTAAATGTGCAGTAATGATTACAACAGTCCTGAATGTGCAATAATGATTACAGCAATCCTAAATGTGCAGTAATGATTACAACAGTCCTGAATGTGCAAAAATGATTACAGCAATCTTAAATGTGCAATAATGATTACCATGAAAAGTTCCCCTTTCTGTGCAATTTTATGTATAGTTAGTTAAGAGTCTACGGCAATAATGTGTGTCATGTCTGTATTAGCTGTTGTAATGTAGATTGTCTATGTGTGAAAATCCCTCTACTTTGAGAAAGAGAAACAAAATTTCATTAAGTGATGCGCAAGTTATATAATCTCAATAACAATGAAGTTTACTTTGACTTTATGCTGAAAGACCTGAGTGCATGCATAATCTGACAAATCCTGGTACAGGACAGACAGCTGACTGTGACTTTCTCCTTGTCCAACCTGGTGAGTGAGATATTTGTGTGCCTCACTACTGAGTCTCCAATGACTAGAAAATTTGTTTTTTGAGTGTTATGCCTTACGAGCTTAGTAGGTGAGACAGTGGCATTGCTATGTGTCATGGGTGCTGTGGGAACTCTGCTAGTTGTAGCAATCTTGTGTTTTGGAGATCCCTGGTGTCTGGTAGATTTTTTGAGAGAACCTCTGAGTATGTTGATTTTTGTGTTAGATGCATACTATGTGTATGAATAGTGGTAGTATGTGCATGTATAGTAGTGGTTGGGTTGACAACCTCTTCTGTGTTACTGTTTTGAGTGTGAGAGAACATGGATTCAAGATTCTTGGTGTAGCTACATCTGTCACACTCTGTACTAGAGTGACTTATTAGTAGAGTCTTGTCTGTGTACATGAGACAATTGCTACACTACCTCAAAAAACCCAAGCCAACAAGGTTGGCAGGAGAAATAAGGGTAGTCCAACTGTCCATAATACTAGGTTGAAGACTGTTATCACTAAGGGGGGTTTTTCAGGATAGATCAAGGAGAAGGAGGAGGAGCTCAGTAGACGGATATTTCTGCCTTGGGGGGGGGTTGTTGGTAGTTTAATTGGTTTCAGCTCACTAGCAGTATTTCCTTGACTGGGAAAGTACTAAGTATGAGGGTTACACTAATTTGTTACAGCAGTATCTAAGGAAAAAATTGTTGAATTATTCTGTCCTGCTATGGAGCACAATTGTGTGGCAGTGAGTGGTGCTGCATGATGCACACACAAGCAGAAACCCGCTCAAATGCAAGGTTTAAAACTTTGAAAAAAAACTTTTAAAAAGGTTGAAAGGACCAATGAAGATGCTTACTCCAAGCCCTAGACCAACCACCCTTCACCAGACAGGTTCCAATCAGCACACTCCTCTCACTAGAGTGCAGAAAGTTCCCTTCCAATACAAGATGGCCTGGAAAATGTGCTCAGAACAAACAGCCACTAGAAACCTGTGTCTGGACTATGCTACAGCTGTTAGCTATCCTACTTTCAGTAGGAATATTAGAGAAATTTTAACACAGCAGAAAAATAGCAGTGAGACGCTAAAAAACATTTAAAACAGCACAAAATCAGCAAGGAGACTCTAAAGAATGTTTTAAACAGCTAACAAATCAATTATTTGGTGGGAAACCAGAACAAGCAGAACATATTGCATTGCAACAGTAAAGAGCACCAGCAAATACTTAACAAACAGTGAAAATAGCAAAATAAGCTTTGAAGACAGTGAAAACAGCAATAAAATATGATTTAACAGGCACAGTAAGACAGACGCAGTATATAAATACAATATAAAAGTAGGTGGCAGGCAAAGTAAGTGCAGCAAATAGTAAAAATAAGCAAAAAAAGGCAACTTAAGGTTTTTGAGAATCTCAGCAGCCTCTAGTGATCTGGTATCTCAGCTCAGAGTTGTGACTGGTAGCTCACTTCATTTCAGCTCAGTACAAACAAGCATAAACCTGATCAGATGCAGGACTTAAATACCAGAAGCTAAAAATGTGAAAAAAAAAACTTTAAAAAGATTTAAAAGGACCAGTGAAAATGCTTATTTCAAGCCCAAGACCAACCACCCTTCACCAGACAGGTTCCAGTCAGAACAATCCTCTCACTAGAGTGCAGAAGGGCCCTTCCAATCCAAGATGGCCTGAAAAACATGTTCAGAACAAATAGCCACTACAAACAGACCCAGATGCAACAAACCCGTACCTGGACAATGCTACCGCTACTAGCTACCCTAGTTTTGGTGTGAAACACTAGAGAATGTTTAACATAGCAGAAAAATTGTAGTGAGACACTAAAAAATGTTTGACAGCAGAAAATCAGCAAGGAGATTCTAAATGTTTTAAACATCTAACAAATCAATTATTTTAACACTGCTTGATGGGAAAACCAGAAGAAGCAGAACAGATTGCTTTGCAACAGTGAAAACTACCAGCAAATACTTAACAAACAGTGACAATAACAAAAAGAGCTTCGTAAGCAGTGTAAACAGCAATAAAATATGATTTAACAGGCAAAGTAAGGCAGACAATTGTAGTACAACAGTGTAGTTTAGTACACGGTATATAAATACACTATGAATATAGGTGGCAGGCAATGAAACGTGCAGTAAATAGCACAAATAAGCAAAAAAAAAAAAAAAAACAGGCAACGTATTGTTTTTGGGAAGCTCAGAAGCCTCTAGTCATCTGGAATCTCAGCTCAGAGTTGTGGCTGGTAGCCCACCTCAGTTCAGCTTGGTTCAAAAAAACAAAAAAAAACAGAAAACAAAAAACAAAAAAAAAAACCATTCATTAAGCAAGAGCTTGCTAAAGGGAAAAATACATTGTATTGTTTTGAACATTCATTTGTGCATGTTTATCTCTCGTATAAAAACTGGTGGTGATATGTGTGACAATCAGTATCTTACCAGGGCTGTGCTGTTTATAACTGAATGTGTTTTTTATTTTTCAGTCAACTCACAAATTATTGACCCAAACCATTGAACCACAAAACAGCAACTGCAATGGCATGAGAAAAATGATCCCCCCTTGCAGGAACCATGTTAGAGCCCATTTGGGAGTTTTTGCTGTGCTACAAAACTATGTTTATTCATTAATATATATATATATATATATATATATATATATATATATATATATATATATATATATATATATATATATATATATATATATATATATATATATAAATCGACCAATATATAAACATATATATATATATATATATATATATATATATATATATATATATATATATATATATATGGGTCCATTATATAATCTCGAAATACTAAAATCCAGAATTTCAGTATTTCAAAATCACATAGCCGAAAACTCAAAGTTCTGAAACCGTCAGAAGTACGAAATTTAAAATCCCAAAGCATAGAGATGTTGAATTTCCGCTTCTGCTGGTGCGGTGGTGTGGATGGATGGGTGAAAGTTTAGGTAAGTATGTATGTGTTAGTGTGTTGGTTAGGGGCTTTAGTGTGTGTAAGCGTGTATTGTGTCTGTGATGTGTGTGAGGGACTGTAAAATGTGTGGGTGTGAGTTTCCTTTGTGTGTCTGTTTGTGCTATCTTGGAGTTAGAATATATAAGTGGGGGGTGCAGGGGTGCTTGCCCCCCTGCTTATCTGTAGTGTAGTATTGCTTATTTGATTGTGGAGGGAGTTGTGCGTATGTTTATGTGTGTGCTGTATGTGTAGCATAGAGTCGGGATTTTGAATTTCACGGTTTCGGAAATGTGTGTTGTAGTTGGGTTTTTGGCTATGTGATTTCGAAATACTGAAATTCAAGATTTCAGTATTTCGAGATTACATAGTGGACCCATATAATACACAGGATACCAACACTTACTGTATTCCAGCACAACTACAAACAGAAACAAATAAAAGATAAACTGTTTACCATTTCTCCAAGTATAAGTAGGGGGTCAAGCCCCCCTGCAACTCCCATGTGCAGATCGCACTCCACAGAACAAAATGGCAAACATGCCATTATGTGTTTCATGACTGCCTGCTGTAACCTTAGTCATGTTCCCTTCTAACTTGCTATACTACAACTTAACTCATGTTAGTGTAGTGAAGTGTAATCTCGGAGTTGATATATTTAAGTAGCAGAGGGTGTGGGGGGGCACAGCCCCCCAAATGGTGGGTGCAGGGGGTTGAAAAAAAGTAATATGGTTTGTCTTGTATCTGTTTCTGTATCTACTTCTGCTGGAATATAGTAAGTCTTGGTATCCTGTATGCTTTCGGTATTCTGAGATTCAGTATTTTGAGTTTCAGTCTTTTGAACTTTCAGGATTTTGGTCTCACTCTTTGAAATTCAGGATTTTGGGCTTTCAGTCTTTTTGAAGTGAACCTATATATATATATATATATATATATATATATATATATATGTATACATGTAATCGACCAAGAGGTCACTTCACTTTCATCTATACAAGTCAGTTATGAGCATATTCACAGTCTATGATCCCTTCTTAATTTTCATTGTTTGACTATCAGAATATCTGTTAATGCCATTTTTATTAGTGAACTGATTAAATGCACCATGTACTACACAGGAATTGGTTCAGTATAACTTTTCAGCAGTGAACCTTTATTGTAAACGTTCAGACACTACCTAAAATAAATCACCAGTGCCTAAAATTCATTCTACATATTTTTCCAGTGTCTTTATTAATTTGTTCTATTTAATTTACAAAACACTTCTACAATTGCCTTGTATTATTGATTAGGCAGTGCTTACAAAACTTGTAAAACCACAAAGAAAGGTTTACTGTCAAGACAACTCTGCTGAGCCAAGTGACGTCTCCAGGCGTTTCTGCAGTTACCTCCTACTGCGCCTCTAGGCGTCAAATATCGCCTGTTCATATTTGCATTAATAATCCAAAACTATGTTACATACAAGGTATCAGAATATTTTATCTTGAAGCATACATGATGGCAAACACAATTGTATTGATATATGACTTCTATCAATGAGTATTTGTTAGAACTGTAAGCAGGGTTGCCACCTTTTAACAAGGGCAAAGTGGGACATGGGGGTGTGGTCAACAGGATAGGGTGTGGCCAGCATGACACTGGCCACACCCCCACCACGACATCACCAGAGTTGTTAAAGGAGATGCAGTATTATAGAGGAATGGAGCAAAAAAGAGTTTACAGTTTGAAAAAGGTCAAATAGTAAATGAGGTAATGTAGGGGGCATTTTGGCCATTGAAGACTAACATTAACACAGCTTGTAGAAAATGAAATGCATTATTTTTACCACTGAACATGCCCACCACACCCCACAAGACAAAAAAAGTTAACCATATTCACTGAACCAAAAAACAGTAAAATGAATGAGAATGCACAGTGGATACCATAGACCTAATTTAGCTTTTGACCACAGCAGTTAAGAAATGTATGGCACTAATTTACACAGCGCAATGATCTATTAATAAACATGCCCAACAGCAGCACTGCTCATAATCTGATTATAATGAAAACAGTAAATAAGTATGTTGAAGACATCACTAAAACACAAAATAAAAACTTTGCTACTTAGATGCAAACTACCCTGTAACATGGTTTAGCACAATCTCAAATACATTGCATTAACTTCAGAGCATCCATCCACAAAAAAAAATAAATGGGAAAAAGTCCAAACATTTTAACTTTAAAACTACAATGTACAGCAGACTCCATGGGCTCCTTTTACTTCAAAACATAGCAATTAATCCAGCACAGCAATGCAATAAACAGGCCCAAGTAAAAGTAACACACCCATATTCACATTACAAGCAAAACAGTACATTTTAACCTTATTAAAAATGCATAATAAATTAAATGCACACATTTACAAGTATAAATGAAAACAATCTTGAAACAGCTTTGGCAAATTGGCAACGTGTACCTACTAGAATAATAAATGAATTACATTAACTGTTAACATTCCCCCTCAAAAGGTAGACTTGTACCACATAGACATGGACTTGCAGGAACAGGAAAAATTACCTAAACAGTATATCGTAACTTCCTGAAAACAGCATTATAGTGCATATTTCCATACAAAAAGTACAAACTATGCTCAAACAGTTCCTATATGCATACAGACAATACCCAGAAAAAGCTACGACAATAGAAATGCATCACACTAAGTTTATATTTCACTGCCCCCCAACAGAAAAACAACTTCTATACACAGTTCAGCCTTTTAAAAGTAATGCTTCCAAATCATACCCCCAAGCATAATAACAATTACATATACATTCAGGTTTTATATCTTTAAAAACTACTACTCAAAAATATCAAACTAACTACTACAGATTTAAATATTGCGTACTGCACCCACCATCTGCCTTTAAACATTAAAAAAATTAAACCACAATATATTCCCATTTTAAACTAGTACAAAAGTCTCAAAATAACCACTGCACAGATTTAAATACTACATCCCCATCTACCACTAAACATTAAAAACTTAAATAAAGCACACTATTCCCATTTTAAATAACTAAAGCCACAAAATGCAATTATCTACTTACCACTCACAGTTATTGCTGGGCTGGCTGGCTCCCTTGCTGGCTTCTTTCCTGGCTGGGCTGGCTCCCTTGCTGGCTTGGCTGGCTGGCTAGGCTGGCTCCCTTGCTGGCTTGGCTGGCTGGCTAGGCTGGCTCCCTTGCTGGCTTGGCTGGCTGGCTAGGCTGGCTCCCTTGCTGGCTTGGCTGGCTAGGCTGGCTCCCTTGCTGGCTTGGCTGTCTGGCTAGGCTGGCTCCCTTGCTGGCTTGGCTGGCTGGCTAGGCTGGCTCCCTTGCTGGCTTGGCTGGCTGGCTAGGCTGGCTCCCTTGCTGGCTTGGCTGGCTAGGCTGGCTCCCTTGCTGGCTTGGCTGGCTAGGCTGGCTCCCTTGCTGGCTTGGCTGGCTGGCTGGCTGGGCTGGCTCCCTTGCTGGCTTGGCTCCCTTACTGGCTTGGCTGGCTGGCTAGGCTGGCTTCAATGGTGAAAAAAAAATCAGATCTTTTGTCGGGACTCGCAGCTGCTATAGAGCTTAGTGCTCTACAGCTGCGACCTTTATGGGGCTCTTCAGAAGAAATTCCCGCCCCCTACGATGGCTGCAGCCAATTACTGTGCTGCATTACCACCCGGACCTAGCAGAGAATCCCTCTAACTGCAGGTCCGGGTGGTGACGAACCGATTGCCGTGGAAAAACCGGAAGTATTTTCGGCTTTTCCACGGCAATTTTAAAATGCGAAGCGCTGCAAGCGCAAAGGGGAAAAAACGGGACTTTTAAAGTCCCACGCTTGGTGAGCGCAGGAAGCGGGATGAGAGCACTCAAACCGTGAGTGTCCCGCTGACAACGGGACGGGTGGCAACCATAACTGTAAGGTGATAACTTCATTTTTTAAAGGCTGAAGCCACACCCACTGGGAGTTAAAGGTACACACTCAAAAGAACTGCACTGGAGGGAAAACCACAAGCGACAACGTGCTGTGGTTTTTAATCAGCAAAGGTGTCATGCCAGTGAACCTTTCTGTTTGGTTTTACAAGTCTTGTGGTTGGGTTCACCATTTCACTTTGCTTGATTGTGTTAGTGCCTACAAAACTAACTTTCATGTCTGCTTCAGCACAAGGATTTTATCTTGTTTCTTATGCCATTTCACTCTCTCTTCTCCAATTTGTCAACGATCTGCTTTGGCATGATAGATAGATAGATAGATAGATAGATAGATAGATAGATAGATAGATAGATAGATAGATAGATTGAGTGACATTTAATTACCGGAAACGTCTGACTGGTTGGAAGGCCATTTTCAGCAGAGGCCTGGAGAGAAAAGTTCCAAATTATTACAAAGTGTTTTAAGAACAATAATTTCACAGTCTTCAAAAATAAAACAAAATCATCTGCAGTTTAAATAATTAGAACAAATTAGACATAATATAAAAACATTGGTTATGAATTGATACAAGTTATAGATAGATAGATGTCTACACACCTCTCTCTCCTTCCATATATATATATATATATATATATATATATATATATATATATATATATATACTTTTTTTTTCATTTGTTAACCAGGTAATCCCACTAGACACAAGCTACCCTCTTCAGGAGTGATACGGGAACACTGTCTATTTAAATGCCTTGCTCAGAGTCATACAGTAGGTAAATGGGCTTTCAGTCTTTTTGAAGTGAACCTATAAATATATATATATATATATATATATATATATATATATATATATATATATATATATAGATATATATATATATATGTATACATGTAATCGACCAAGAGGTCACTTCACTTTCATCTATACAAGTCAGTTATGAGCATATTCACAGTCTATGATCCCTTCTTAATTTTCATTGTTTGACTATCAGAATATCTGTTAATGCCATTTTTATTAGTGAACTGATTAAATGCACCATGTACTACACAGGAATTGGTTCAGTATAACTTTTCAGCAGTGAACCTTTATTGTAAACGTTCAGACACTACCTAAAATAAATCACCAGTGCCTAAAATTCATTCTACATATTTTTCCAGTGTCTTTATTAATTTGTTCTATTTAATTTACAAAACACTTCTACAATTGCCTTGTATTATTGATTAGGCAGTGCTTACAAAACTTGTAAAACCACAAAGAAAGGTTCACTGTCAAGACACCTCTGCTGAGCCAAGTGACGTCTCCAGGCGTTTCTGCAGTTACCTCCTACTGTGCCTCTAGGCGTCAAATATCGCCAGTTCATATTTGCATTAATAATCCAAAACCGTGTTACATACAAGGTATCAGAATATTTTATCTTGAAGCATACATGATGGCAAACACAATTGTATTGATATATGACCTCTATCAATGAGTATTTGTTAGAACTGTAAGGTGATAACTTCATTTTTTAAAGGCTGAAGCCACACCCACTGGGAGTTAAAGGTACACACTCAAAAGAACTGCACTGGAGGGAAAACCACAAGCGACAACGTGCTGTGGTTTTTAATCAGCAGAGGTGTCATGACAGTGAACCTTTCTGTTTGGTTTTACAAGTCTTGTGGTTGGGTTCACCATTTCACTTTGCTTGATTGTGTTAGTGCCTACAAAACTAACTTTCATGTCTGCTTCAGCACAAGGATTTTATCTTGTTTCTTAGCCATTTTACTCTCTCTTCTCCAATTTGTCAACGATCTGCTTTGGCATGATAGATAGATAGATAGATTGAGTGACATTTAATTACCGGAAACGTCTGACTGGTTGGAAGGCCATTTTCAGCAGAGGCCTGGAGAGAAAAGTTCCAAATTATTACAAAGTGTTTTAAGAACAATAATTTCACAGTCTTCAAAAATAAAACAAAATCATCTGCAGTTTAAATAATTAGAACAAATTAGACATAATATAAAAACATTGGTTATGAATTGATACAAGTTATAGATAGATAGATGTCTACACACCTCTCTCTCCTTCTATATATATATATATATATATATACTTTTTTTTTTCATTTGTTAACCAGGTAATCCCACTAGACACAAGCTACCCTCTTCAGGAGTGATAAGGGAGCACTGTCTATTTAAATGCCTTGCTCAGAGTCATACAGTAGGTAAATGGAGGTGGAAGGAATCAAACCCTGTATCTGTGACTACAGGAGTAAACTCAATAGCTAGAACTTTTATGCCCTGTACTAGATGCCAGTGCAAAACATATACATCCATATAGAACATATAAAATCATAACATGATATACCAAAGAAAACTTAAACCTACACGGCATATTTTTACAATGAGAAGGTTTGAAGCTCAGCCAGTCCTAACCTCTGGTTACTGGCTGTATTGAGTTCTATATTTTTTCCCATGCCTGCAAGAGTTTTCTCCAAGTAATATGTTTTCCACCTATCTCACAAAAACAGCTGGCTGTCCATTGGTTATACGTGTGTGTGTGTGTGTGTGTGTGTGTGTGTGTGTGTGTGTGTGTGTGTGTGTGTGTGTGTGTGTCTGTGCATCTATAAGCATTGTTTGTTACCGTTGTCCACTATTCCTCAATCAGTCCCATCAGACATTTTTTCTGTCAGTTTAAATACAATTATTACTGCTAGTTTTTTTTTTAATTTATTAAGTACATAGGTGGACTGGTCCAGGTACCATTTTCAGCAATGACACAAGCCCATATAGTAGCTGAAATATATTTGTGATTAACTTAGATGTAAAAATAAGGCAACTCATCACAATATCTTACAATGAAAATAATAGAATAGTTGAGGCTGCTAAAAGTCTGTTTGAGTCCATGTACAAATTTTTACAGGAACTCATTCATGTTGATGAACAAAAGTGTTCAAGTTAGGTTAGGAGCAAAAGAAAAATTAAAACAAAAAAGCCACATGCCAAAAAATGTTATTAAGTGCATCTTAACTGTAGCAATAAGATCCTTCCTGTAATTTAGAAAAGTTCCTTGCTACAGTTTCAAAATGAGCCTGAAACTGATGCAAGGGACTTTGCAAACCATAGTGAGGAGCTCCTTACTAGAGAGCACCTCATAAGATTCACTAAAAATGTATGCTATTTATGCTGCCATCACTAGCCACCTGGTGGTGTGAACCTTGGCTCTAGATGATTGTCACTGTTGAAGTGACACCCTAACCTTATGTGCAAAAATGAAAAAGAGGCTGCGAATGGATTGATGGATGGATGGACTGAAACTACAACTTCTTAAATGCTTTTCCACTACAGCACTACTTTGGTTATTCCTTCAGACTAGGAATTGATGGGTGCCGAAAACAAAGCAGCAGCCAATCCACTCAAACTGCTTGAGCCCCAGGTGACTATACCTTTTGCCCCACCCTTGCTATGGCTTTGGTTTAGTCCGTAAGAAACTGATCAGGAATTCCCACAAAATTAGTAAAAAATTATCATATACCCCTCCTTCTCACCCCTCCCCCAAAAAACAAAAGAAATACTAGAACTATAGTGTGTATGTGTGTGTGTGTGTGTGTGTGTGTGTGTGTGTGTGTGTGTGTGTGTGTGTGTGTGTACGTGTGTGCGTGTGTGTGTGTGTCTATATGCATCATTTGAAACTGCTGTCCATCACTCCTGCATCAAAGTCACTATGTAATATCACTTCATTCATAAAAAATGCAACAACAAACAGCCAATAAATAATGTTGCTGATTTATTCACTTATTAGGTCTTAATAAATAAATAAATGAGTCTCTTTCAAAATTATTTAATTTTGTTTGTAGCCCACAGTCTGCTCATAGTGGTATATGTTTTTTCCTAACTCAACTGCTAACTATTGCATGCAGCTGGTAGCATTTCAGTTTTAAAAGTCAATATTTTCCCAAAAGCTGAAAAGAACAGTACAGTACATTTATTCTTTCATTCAGTGTTTTTTTAAACATTTTAGCAAACATGACAATTTTAAAAAAGTGACATAGGCACACATACAGTAACAGAAAATAAACCAAACCATACTAACATTCACTTTGCAATTTTCATGCAATATACATTTTATCAATTTTCATTCACTCCTACATTGCATAAATTGCTCATGTCATGCCATCCATTAAATTTCACTCCTCCTCCAGAACATTAGTGTACAGGAATGGGTCCCACAAATTCCATTTATTTGTATGTAATTTGTCCCTTCCCTTCTCTAAAGATCCCACTTCTACTTCTTTACCTTCTTTACAATATTCAGTACTTCTGTTACAGCTGGTTTACATTTTGATTTGTATTTTCTTCAGCCAAGAATATTAAACTTAATAAGGCCTTATTATATCTAAACAATTCAGACCCTATACCCCAGCTCAAAATAATTCTCAAAAGCTCAAAAAAAAAAAAAAAAAAAAAAGCTCAAAAGAAGGGTCCTTAGTTACAACCATTTGCTTACCCAACATTTCTGACATTTTTTTTTAAATCTGCCAGTTTGTCACATTCCCAAAATGATATATTCTCAATTATCTCTCTCCATCCCCTCATACATCCAACATTTGCTATCTACCTGTGGAAAAATTCTCTGAAGTCTGCTTGGGGAATAAAAATACTTATGCAAACACTGCTGAGCAAAAATTGTAGACCTTCTGGACATTGTTGCATACTTGGCAGCTGTACAAATACCCTCCCATTGTTGCTTTGTTTATTGCCTTTCCATTTTCTCTTTCCAACATGCTCTAATCTCCTGTCCATTGTAGATGTCATAACTCAGTCTGCCCCCATGTTGCCATACAGGAATGCAACATGGCCTAGTCAAATCACATTAGGGCATTGAAGGCATGGCACCTTATGGTGGTGCAGCCAACAAATGGGCTATACCCATAGTAGAGGCAGATGAGTGGCATCCATGTGAGTGACACTGGCCCCCATGTGTGAAGGCAGGAGGCATGGTGGTAGTGATGGCATGGAATGTGTCTGCACACTGACTGTCACTGTGTGTTCTCCCAGACAGAATTGGAGCCTTTCTGCAGGCCCTCTGTGAACTGACATGGCAGATACTGGAAGCAGCCTTTACTGCCCACATAGTGCCTTTTCTGCTTCCATAGTGCTTTTTAAGACAGAGCCCATTGGATACACATTCTAACCTAGTAAATTTTAATCTAGGACACATTCATGTGGTTTTACTTAATGCCAGGAGTAAAAAAAATATGCCTGAACTCAAGGCTGTCTTGCAAGTTGAACATATTCATATATATGCAGTTACTGACACATGGTTTCTGAGCTATAAAAGCACTCCTTCTGTTCCTGGGTTTAGTGCCCCCCTCTATTCCAGAGTTTAGTGGCTCCCTCTATTCCTGAGTTTAGTGGCTCCCTCTATTCCTGAGTTTAGTGCCTCCCTCTAGTCCTGAGTTTAGTGCCTCTGTCTATTCCTGAGTTTAGTCCCCATCACATCTACTTATCACTGAGGGGGAGTATCAGTATTTTTCAAGGATATCATCATCTCATGACAGATTACTCTGGATACCACATTTGAACTTTTAGATGTCCAAATTGACATAAACACGACTAATTACCAAATGATAACTATTTATAGAACACCCTGTATATCCCCTTCTCAGCATAATAGCTATCTTAATGTATTGGCTGAAATATTGTTTAAACCCAACACCTTCTCCTATTGAGACTGTCCTACACTGACAATGGTCAGCATGCCCAACATTTCCTTGGCATTATGAATGCAAACTCTCTTTTACAGAGAGTTAGCCATCCTACTAGGGGTTCCATTATTCTTGATTGAGTCCTCACAAATACAGTCATTTCTTATACATCTCTGTATATATGATCCTGCCTTGTTAAATCAGACCATAAATTAGTGACCTTTTCATTTAAAACTGCTGGTACTTCTCCTACAAATACATCTTTGTTTAGGGAATTCTCAAACTCAAACCTTTTTTGGTCAATTAACCTAAATAAGTTCCACTCTAATCCCCCTCCTTTGGATCCCATTGATATGACAGCCTCCTGTCCCTCTGACTTCTATTCCCACATAAATAGTTGTATTCATAAGGCAGTCCATATTCGCAGTAAATATGAAAAATTTAAAAACAAACACCTATGGGGGAATATGAGTATAAATAAATTATATAACAAAGGAAAGAAATTGCTTAATGCTTATAAAGAGGTGTCATTCTACCTACCTTAATAGCACCCTTAAGCAAACTAGTAAAGGGCCTAAATAGGAAGCTTAAAAATGGGTATGAATTGAAAACAGACACAAAAAATAAATAATACAAAAAAATGCAACACTTTCTTTAACCATGTCAACAAGTTAAAAACTAACATCCAAAAATGTTCAGAGCTAGCCCACAATAATACTGTAAACTCTGACCTAATAGAAATAACTAATATGCTATCTGACAAATACAGTGCAAATTTTACAATATCCACAGTCATAGCTATTCCACAGATGCCACGGTCCCAGCAAACCCTTTAATTACTATGGAAGAAGAACTCTCAGACCTCTTAAAAGCTATTAATATCTCATCCATGGGTCCTGATAATATACTAGGTTGCCTGATTATGAGTGTCAAAAATAGCCAATCCGAACCCCTTCTTATAGGCTCATAGGAGATTACTAGGCTAGCAGCCCTAGAGCCTTTACAAGCCTAGCCATGTTAATCCCACAGTATCCCCATTTGTTCTTTTTGGGTAGTTTGCAGAATGAATTTATGAACAGATCAGGTCTGTGATCAACACCAGTTACTCTTGTCCGTGAGGGACATGGATGCCACCCTGGGGCAAATTTGCAGTCTCCCATCCAATTCTCTAGGTTGTATTTGAATAGGGTCATTGAGAAGTCCTGAATAGGATATTTCCATCAACCTGTGCTACCACCAACTAATGCAACTGGAACCTCCATTTAACATCCCATCTGAAGAATGGTACATCAAGAGTACAAGAATAGAACCCACAGCCATTTGATACTTCTAGCACCAAAGATGAGTGTGCTACTGGCTGAGCCACTGATGACCCCCTATTAACCTATTTAATCTAGGCCTCTCCAATTGCTACACTCATAAAGCTTGGAAAATAACCATTGCAATGCCATTACAGAGGGGGGAGGTGTGGGCAACCACGGACCCTGGTAACTACAGACCAGTTAGTCTCACTGGCTTCATATGTAAAACTATGGAGCATATTATCCCAGAGTGCATGGATGTTTATCTGACACATTTCACAAGTGTTATGGATATGGGGGCCTCCTGCATGGAACACTGTATGCCTAATGTTGGTGTCACATGAGACACCAACAGTGATAGCAGCCTTATGGTATGACAGTCTGGGACCAGAGTGCCACTGCAAGCAACGGTGACTGTACAGGGCACATTACCACCCATGTTCAGTGACATAGCTCTGTTGCCTGTGGAACCTGTCTTACTGTCCAGTGCCAGTGATAGGAATGGTCATGCCTACTACTCCTACAGAGGGAGTACCATCATCCTTTTCTCAGGCACCTCCAATGGATGATGGCTGCTCCAAAGAGTCTGGGATCAGAGGTTGGGAATAGCAAGTTGATGGTCATCACTGCTATGCCTCACTGTCTGACGTGGCTGCCACATTAGACACTATACATTGTAAGTTTATCACATGCTGTATTTTTCACTTTTGCACATGAAGCCTGACTAATTTGTACATGATTTCTCTGTCCTATATAACTGCTAGTACTGGCTTATGTCACCATCCCTTCATTTGTTTGCATGGCTTTGTACTTATCTTTTTTGTTTGTATTACTATGGAGCTTTTTCTCCACGGGTCTCCACCGAAAATGGGCTCCTAGCCCAGTTTGACCAAACCAGTTAACAAATGTCAAATAAATAAATAAAAGAATAAATAAATATACATAGGATGCGCAGAGATGGCACATACTGATGCTCAGTGTAATGCACAGCAGATGTGACATCATATGTGAGGGATGTCAATACCTTGCCCAACTCATTAGTGAGCTGGACAGGCACCTGGGAGCCATAATAACCACCCTGGGTCCTTCTGCCTTGATGCATGGGGGTCAATGTCATTCACATGGCTGATGCTCATCTGCCTTTGCTGTGGGTACACCTAACAAGGCAGGCAGGTAACATTCATACACTGCTACCTCTTCCACACCATGCAATGGTGGTGTGTCTAGTGAATCTCTACATGGCTGTCAGTGCAGATGTGCAGTACATGCCAGTGAGGTACATGCCATGGCCAAGCAGTCGCAGACTCATTATTCACTGTCTTCTTTGCCAGCAAGTGTTGATGCCAGTGTTATTCTTAAAAGGGGTGTATCCATGACCAAGGATGTTAATAGCCTGTATTCTTCCCACCTGAGGTTGCACAGTACCACAATCACATACACACACAGTTCAACCACATTATCACCTGATACCCATTCTGAACACATACCCAGTACTTCTGGATAACTACTCCTCTGAGGAAGCACCATGATCTTCCTACACAGTATATCCACATCACCCCATTCCTCTAGCCACATCACACTCTCCCATCCACATCTTCAATTAAGCCTCAACACTGTGCCCATTGATTCCCATCACTGTAACCTTCTCCACCTGTGCATATGATGACTACTGTGCTCTGCCCTCACAGCTGCATTATACAGGTAGGTGATTTCTGATGCCCAACATGGCTAGTCAATGCACTGTACTGCATAGCCTGGGTGTAGTACTGCAAGCATCATTTTTAGTCTTTGTTGTGTCTAGTCTGGCCCATTGTAGTGTACCAGATGCTACCACATTCAATGCTGCAGTGTATTGCACCTGCCTCTGCCTCACATGGACCTTCCCTGCAGGTGGTTTCTCCAACAGCTCCTTAACTAGTACATCCTCCACCTCTGGCTCTCATATATCTAGTCTTTCAATGGCAAACCCCTGTTCTAGCTGTTTGCATATAATCTTGCTGTGCAGAAATCCACAGACAGTCAGTGTCTTGAGTATATTGCTGCAGGTCTGTGGACCATACCACAACATGTTATTCATAGGTTCATAGGTTCATACTAGGCTATCTGCCCTAGGCCATTTATAAGCCTAGTCAGAGTGTGTTTGGCTTTCACCACCCATTTTAAATTAATTTTGCTATGCCCTTTTTCGAGGTTAGTATACTGTGCCTCTGTCTAACAGTGACACAGAAGTGAACCTACGATCTCCCATCCACTCATCAAGATTCCTCTTTAAGACAGTCAATGAGGGACTCTGCCTAACCTGGACTGGGATTTTATTCCAGAGTGAAGGGAGCCTCTGGGTTATGAATCTGTCCCTCCAGCATGTCCTATTTATTTCAGTGCTGAGGTTCAAGTCTCTCGAGCGCGTAGCTCGATGGGATTTGGATTTTCTGAGGTGCAGCATGTCCATTAATTCCGGGTTGGACATGGCTTTATACGTCAGGCACAGATCGCCTCTGAGCAGGCGGTATGCCACTGAGTAGAGCTGGAGTTTCCTTAACCGGGCAGCATATGGCATCTGTTTGAGCCCTTTGATCCTCTTGGTGAGGTACTTTTGGGGTCTTTCCAGTTGCTGCAGGTGTCTGGTAAGGTACATCCCAAAAGGGGCATTGTACTCAATTATGGGCCTGATGAGGGATGAGTAAAGAGGCTTGATAACCTCCCCTGATCTAGATGTGAATCCCTTCATGATTAGGTGGGCTATATAAAATGTTTTTCTAACCACTTTGGCCACGTGGTTGTCAAATGAGAGATTGCTATCAACTTGGGTCCCCAGGTCCCTAATTACTTCTTCTGTACTTAATGGATTACCACCTATGTGGTAATTTGTGGGCACTTTGTTTTTGCCAAAGGGGATGACTATACACTTTTGGCGTTTAGCTTGAGGCCATGGCTCTGGCACCAGTTGTCTGTTTCTATGAGGCCCTTTTGGAAGATGCTTGTGTCGGCTGGAGAGTCGATTATGGTGCCCAGTTTGCAGTCATCTGCGAACTTGGTCAGCCACAGTCCTTCCGTGTTGGCCTGTACCTCCGAGAAATATATAGCGAACAAGAGAGGTCCTAGGACTGAGCCTTGTGGGATGCCACTTGTAACTGGTTTGGAGTCTGACATGGCTCCAGCAATTCTAACCATGTGGGTTCTGTCCTTGAGCCAGTTTGCAACCCATCTAGTGACATAGGGGTTTATATTTAAGCTGGTGAGCTTATCTATAATGCCTGAGTGGGGTATTGTATCGAAGGCTTTTGCGAGGTCCAGGTAGGCTGTGTGGACCACCTTCCCCTCATCAATGGCCTTGGTGACTGTTTCAAAGAAATTGACCAGGTGTAAGAGGCAGGATCTGCCCTTAACAAAGACGAACTGGGTAGGATCCAGTGTCTGTAGGTCCCCAATATCTTTATTTATGAGGTCCATGATGATCCTTTCCATAGCTTTGCAGACCAAGCTAGTCAGGCTTATGGTGCAATAGTTTCCAGGATCCATTGAGGCACCACCTTTGTGGACAGGGACCACTGTTGCTGTACGCCACTCTTTGGGTACATATCCTGTAGTAAGGCTGAGATTGAACAGTAGTTTTATGTTTGGGTTTAGCTCTTCTTGGAGTTCATGTAGGATGCAGTCCGGGACACCGTCTGGTCCCATTGATGCTGTGTTTTTTGCTTTGGAGAGGGCGGCTCTTACCTGAGAATCTGAGATGTCAGGGGGGCAGCACTCTGCTGGGATAGATATCTGCCCTTTTGGTAGGGAGGGGGGGAGAAGTTTGCACTGAACCTGTCAGCTAGGATGTTGGCAATGTCTGTGGGTTCGGTGTATTTTTTGTCATTTTGGACTAATTCTGAGCATATCTGGGAATTCCCACCCAGGTTCCTAACATAACTAAAGAAAGCCTTGTCATTATCCTTAGTGTCCTGTGCAATTTTTCTCTCGAAGCTGGCCTTAGATGATTTTATGAGTGCCCGTAGTTTTTTGCTAATACTGATCAGAGATGCCTTCTCTTTTTGGGATTTTGCTCTATCATGTAGTAGCTTCCTCCTTCTATTGTATAGTTTGTTTATGGCTGGGGTCCACTAGACAGGACGTCTGCCTTTGGAGGATTGGGTCTTGGTTTTATTTGGGATCGCATGATCCATGCATTCCTGAAGGTGTTCATAGAATGCATTTATAAAGGATTCTGCGGTCTGGGCCGTATTTTCCACAGGCCCGGGGGCTTTGAAGGATTCCACCTCAGTTTTGAGGAGTGTAAAATTTGCTTTAGAGAAGTTTTTCTCTGTGGTTTTCTGGGCAGGGGGTGGGGTCGGGATGTGAATATCCAGTGAGATTAGTTTATGGTCTGATCTTATCAGTGAGGGATACACTTCTGGTCTGGAGCATAGAGTCCCCATGCTGGTGATGATCAGGTCCAGTATGTTTTCCCCTCTTGTGGGAGTGGTAACAAGTTGTTCTATAGCATTTGAGTTTATAAATTCTAGGAACCTTTGGGCTAGGGTGTTGGAGCTAGAGTAATGCTCCCAGTCTATGTTAGGGTAGTTGAAGTCGCCCAATATAATGATGTTTGGAGAGACCTTCATATTTTCCAGTGTTCTCAGGAAGGCCGAGTGGGGTTCCTGGGTTTGGGAGGGTGGTCTGTAGCAGGCTATAAACTGGAAGGCAGTTTTACCCACTGTTAGTTGCACATGGATAGTCTCTGATGCTTCGTGCTGTGCCACCAACCTGGAGGTGTGGGTATCTTTGACGAATATTGATACTCCCCCTCCTTTTGTGGTTCAGTCCAAGTTTTGGGGCCGAAAAGCATGGTATGAGTTATAACCTGGTAGTAGAGGAACCTAGGCAGTAGAGACATGCTTTTATGAGTTCAAACACATACTTGATGATGTTTCAGGTCTGTGACAATGTATTGTTTTATTACAACTCAGCCATGCTCAGTAGATTACACATCAGTGTCACAAGTTCCACAGCATATCTGACATTGCCAGTAAGCTGTATCTGTGTGGTCACCCTGCACAAATTACTGGCATAGGTTGCATGTGTGCCAGATGTGGAAACTATATGAACTGTCTGTTGTGTACACAGACACATTGTATATGATACCATGCATGTTGCATATGATTTGGCAGTTGATGGAGTGGAAACCCTTATGGTTGATGCATCATTGTCCAAGTGGGCCTGGTTGGGCTTTGATATCAATGTGAGTGCAATTAACAGCCTTTGTAGCCTCAAAGAAGTGGGCAATTTTGTAGCATGCCCACATAGTGCTGTTCCTCTCGTCTCTGTGCTCCTTGGGATTCACATATGCTCTTCCACATTCTGCAGCACCACATCAAGGAAATGATGTAGTACTTGTGAGGTGGATGCCAGTGAAACACACACTGTGTCCCCTGATTGTCAATGGAATGTCCCTGTAACAAAAGTTGTTAAAGCTGCACATACCTTATTATCAACAGAAATCCTTATTCCATATATACCTATAGTTTCCATGTTTGAACAGCATATCTCTACCAGCTGCCATAGGTCAGCTCTATGCACACAAAAGTGGTCAACTAAGTCCCTGTGGAGGAGGTGATTATATGTTAGGCATGGTCAGAGCCTTCTGTGACGCAGATGGTAACTGCACTCTCTGTCATGCACACTGGCTGTGAGAGTGTCCTGTAACATGTACCAGTCAGCTATAATTGCTGCTACACACTGCATCATTTAGCAGCCTCTCTCTCCTTGTTCAGTGAGAAGCAGCGTACAAACATGCTGATATACATTTCTGAATCACTCTACCATTCCATTACTGATTTGCATTTGCAGTGGAGCTGATTTCCGTAATGCTGTTCGTTTCCTTTTCATCATACAGTCATTGGCATACGATGCCAACCAATTGCATATGTTTGCACAATGGCAATACATGTGTCTCTGCAAGCTGTCATGGCTTAGTGGTTCAGTACTTTGATTATAGTGCACAGTGTCCTGGGTTTGATCCTTCTCATTGCTTTTTGGGAGGGTGGCCTAGTGGTTAAGGTGCTTGCCTTACAAAGACAAGGTGCAGGGTTTGAGGCTCACAAGGGATAATTGGCTAGGCTTACAATGGCTCGTAAAGGCAGTTAGCCTAGTACTAACCTATGAATCAGCCCCACCCGGCAGGCAACCACTGTTCAGACAATTTTGTGCAACACTGCACTATTTTTTTCTGAATCCTGTACTTTACTTATTACACATCTTACAGTTTGTACTATAACTCAAATTTATCTGTACATGATTATTAGAATACTAGGCAGTAAGGCTGCATGTACTAATGTGTTCTTCATTCATTTCTGTGTTTGTCTGCATGTAGAAACTGTTTACTTGCTTGTTTTTGCCTTAAAACCATGGCCATATCTAAAAATGGTTTTGCAACCCACCCACCTACTAGCAGTTAACAAATGCAAGATGAAGTAAAGCTGTGAAAAATCCCATTGCTGTTCCTACAGCTAGGGTCTGCCTAGGTCCAGGACATGAAACCAAGTTATGCTGTGCAGTTCAGTGCATTTTTAACATCCCTGTTACAAATGTCCCTCTGATGCTGCAGTTGAACTTTTGGTAAAAATTTTCTCATGAAAAATGGCAGAAACACATAAACAACACTAGTGGGCATAAGATATTGAAGTTAATAATGTGATGCATAAAACAATATATCAGTTGTTACTTATTCTGGGACAAACACACAAAGCAGTCATCATATTTAAAGGTACCAACTGCTACTCAGCTGCATGCTTAGGAGAATTATTACACCTGTACATAAGCTCATCCTGTGTTTTACAATTATTTCTAAAGCTCTTATTTGGTGTATTTTCCATTATATCATAATCTTCAGTATCTGTTGTAAAATCAACAAATGTTTATTACAAGTATCAGAAACTCCCCACTGCCAGCTGCTTAAGTAAGAAACTAGTGGACATTCTGTTATGCCACAGTACATATTTTGACTGTTGGTCATAATATCATTAAATCCAGTGTGAACATCACAGATGTGGAAAATCCAGCATAAAATCGGCTGCATAACAAAGTAACAGATGATGCCTGTGATGTCATTCAGCTGTAATAAACTGTTATTATGTTCTTCTGGAAGGAAAAGTTAATTTGGAGCAATAAAAGAGTATTGATCCTACGACACAGTAACAGAGCTAGCTAACAAAGGACACTGACAGGGCATGATTTCTCGTTGCATCCATACTACCTAGGGTGAAAGAACAGCTTGTAATTAAGATATTAGGGCAAAGAGCCCAAAGGTGCCCAAAATAGCATGGCAATATGATAACCTAAGCTATAGCTGACAATGATGCAGTGGTTAAATAATATCTCCTAATGGCATTGTTGTAACATGTCTGTTGCATATCCCAGAAGTACATGCTGAAATGCAGTAGTCACAGATAGCCAACACTTGTTCAGAAAAATATACCTACAGAAAAGTGCATACTTGCATGCAATGCTTGAAGATTCACAGGTGGCATGATTATTTTCATAACCATGACATACTTTTGGACAATTACTAGAGGATACAATCCAAGATCTTGTAATGCATATACATCTGCCACAACTCCCAAGTGTCACTGAAATAATGTGTGGTAATTGATCAGTACACTGCAATCATGATGGTATGGAATTACCACTTTACAAAGCTATGGCAAGTTTCATTAAATATACAGGCTTCAATGCTATCAACTGCAAGGTATGCAGTACACAGGCATACACCTCACAGCTCCCATGGTAAATAGACAAGCAGTTAGATAAGGGCCATTGTGGACAGAAACATTTTCATAGCTGTCCGATATGCTGGACAACAGGGACAAGCCTACAAGAGTTATAAACAAATTAAAGCAAGCATGTTACGGTGACAATTGCACAAGTCAACCAAGTACTATATCCAACCCTGGGGAGCAGACCAATGGAATCCTGACTGTACCTATGGCAACCTGTGATTGTCTAGTGTTCCAAGTACTGAAAGAGCCAGCCAAAGTGGACAGAGGTGAGTGGCTGAAGATGGTTCACACATGTTGGCTGGAGGTGAGAGTGGTATCAGCTCTATGTCACTATCACTTAGTGGACAAAAAGCAGCCATTGGCAGGACTGATAGCCTGCTAAATACAAAACAGGGCATTAACATCTCACCTGGAGGTTTGTTCTGTATGTGTGTGTGTACCTGTGTGTGCAACCATTTGCATATTCCATCTGACAAAGGAGGCAGAGTATGGCAGAGATGTGGACTATAATAGCCCTGATCTAGTCATCCGCCCCTATCAGACAGCCACTCAGGTAAGAAAGTCTTGGCATAGGTGTGTGTGTATCTGGTGTGTGTGTGTGTGTGTGTGTGTGTGTGTGTGTGTGTGTGTGTGTGTGTGTGTGTGTGTGTGTGTGTGTGTGTGTGTGTGTGTGTGTGTGTGATGGTATGCATATGTCATTTTGTATGTAAATATGTGTGCCTGTGCACTCCACTACCTACATTTGCAGAACACTAAAACACTCAGCAAAGCAGTTTACATTACTGTTATGTAGTTCTTATTTATGCAAATTGGTTATTAATGTGATTCTGCTCCATGCAGACTGTGCAGGGCTTTGAATTTCATTAACTAAGAGCAGTGTCGCTACCCTGTTGGAGAAGCAAGAGCTGGGCTGCTGCTAATGTAAATATGAGTACCACCTCAAATAAGCATTCAAGGCAATAGTTAGTTTTGACAGACAGAAAACATCAAGCACAGAATCTTCCACCAGACATGAATAGCAACTTGAGAATTGAGTGCCACAGCTATCCTAAGGGTTACCGCATATCCCTTTGCTATGAAGAATCTATGTGCACATTCTCAACAAGTTAGTTGAGTTGGGAATGTTTGAATGTGGGAGTAGAAACCCTTCCAAGGCAAAAATAATACATGGTTAAAGTAGTTAAAAAAAAATTAAAAAATTAATGCTGCACTGGTCATACTAATAGTGACCATATCACATGCCAGCATGTATAAGCAATACAGACAGAGCAGAGTAACTGCAAAAGAAAACAAATGCAAAGTGCTACAGTAACCCTGACTTAAAGTGACTTTGTAGCACCGGAGCACCCGGTATCAGTGATTCAGTATTTCAGTGTTTATTTAAGGCCACGTGACCTCAGTGAAGATCCCTCTTCCTTTTAAAGCAATTTAAATTCACTACCAGCCTCACATTACTCGGTAACTTATTTCTCCTTCTACCTGGTTGCATTTTCATATCATTTACATCTGTTAGTGACTTGTTACTTCTTGTTATCCTTTCATATTCCAATGTGCTTCCTAAATATTCATCCCTCATACTTTTAAATAACCAAACTGGATCCCGTACAGATTTTGTGCCGTACATAATATGAACTTGGTTTCTTTAACTTGTTCTCATATTTTAGACTTCCTACACCTATAATGTACTTTATAGAAAAACGTTGGACTTTTCTAATTTAGTAATATCACTTATTGAATAAGTGATCATTAAAGCTAAGTGAAAATTTAACAAGACGTACCATCCAGATGTCATTTTGATGTGTTACTATGTTGAATATGTCAATCATGGAGGACACAATGATGTTGCCATTACAAAACAAATAGTTTCCTTTATCAGAAAAATGACTGTGAACAAGAAACTAGGCAACATTGCTTTGTATCATCAGATAGGTAATGAGTCATTTCAAGCAGAATCTGAAATTCGGGAATGCAGGGCAAGACAGTTGTCCATTAGAGGTTTATGCAATTTATGGCAATCACTGACCTACTTCAGAACATCCAGAAAGGAAGCCAGCAAGAAATGGTTCAGTCCCACTCACATTTTGAGACATTCTCCTAAAGATAAAAAGGAAAGATACCTTTCTATATTGTTGCAACAATCCCTAGCCCGAAGTATACACATCTAAACCACCAATATCTTATTTGTTATGCTTTATTGCCATTTAAGTAAATTGTAAAAGACCAGAAAGTGATAGAAAAGGTAAACATGGAATACAGAGGGAAGCAAGGAAAATTATAACACTCTACTTGTTTTGTATATATTCTAACATACTTAGTACCATATCTGATTCAATCACTCACCAGTGCAATAACAATTACACTCAGCCTATTCAAAACCAATCACCCATCAGTGAGGGAGCAACGTAGTGAATATATTAGCCCCTTACAACAACAAATACCTCTTAACTTACAAATAGCATCAATGAACAGGCTCCACAGCATGTGTGCATGGGTGATAGAGGCTCTTATGTTTATATTAGGCTAACAATCACCAGGGTCTTTATAAGCATGCCTATGCAACCCAACCCAGTTTTTCACTGAGTACCTTGGAAACCTAGGTAGTTAAGGATTATGTGAGAGGTATGTTAGTCGGAGATTAATTTACTTACTGTCAACCTCTGTCCATCAGAGACACGGGGCCAGACCACAGGTGAATTTGCAATTTCCAATCCAATGATCAAGGTTTTGTTTGAATAGGGTCAGGGATGTACTCTGCTTCATGTTGATGGGGAAGCTTATTCCATAACATGGGATCCTTTGAGACACAAATTGGTCTTTCCAGCATGTTCTGTTTATGTCACAGGAAAAATCAGGTCTTTGGAACTAGTGTTTCTGGTTCAGTTTGCTTTGTGGATGTGGAAGAGGTCTATCAAAGATGGATCTGAAGATGTCTTATATGCCATGCATAGCTTGCCTCTCATTAACCTGCAGGTGACTGAGTACAATGGTGGGGCCTTAAGGCAATTTGTGTGGGACAGGGTTTTCATAACCTGGATTCTCCTGGTGAGGAACTTTTGAGGGTGCTCCAGCTCTTGAAAGTACCTGGTTAGGTAAATGCCAAAGGGGGCATTGCACTCAATGATGGATGTGATACGTGCCGAATAGAGTGGTACTATAACTTCCTTGGACCTGGATGTCATACCTTCGCTTATGAGTTGGCTGACATAGAATGATCTTCTTACTGTTTTGGCTACAAATTGATCAAAGGCTAGATTGCTGTCTATGTATGTTCCCAGATCTCTAGGTCAACTCTTAGTGGTGTTTTATGAATGGAGTAATTAGCTTGAGTGCATTATTTCCCAAAGGGCCCTATAATGCTTTTCTTTTTGCATTGAGTTTTAATCTGTAGTTTTGGCACCAGTCATTTGTTTGTGTTAGACCCCCTTGTAGGATGTTGCTGTTGGGGAGGTCTATGATAGCCCCCAATTTACAGCCAACTACAAACTTGGTGAGCTAGAGGCCTTTGACATTAGCCTTGACTTGTGAGAAGTAGATGTCAAACAGGAGGAGGCCCAACATGGAGCCCTGAGGTACTCTGCTGGTGACCAGGTGGAGGTGGTCTCACTGATCCTGACTTCTTGAATCCTATCTCTGAGCCAACAACAAGTAATCCAGCAAGTTATGTAAGGATGTATGCCTAGTTCTGAGAGTTTGTCAACAATACAGACAAAACAATGAGTGGGGTATTTTATCAAACACATTGGCCAGGTCAAGGTAGGTGATATGGACCATTTTACCCTCATCCATAGCCTTGTTGGAGTTGCATTTTTTTTATTAACATAGATCGAGATACCTCTACCTTTAGTACCTGTCTGTGCTGCTGTTGGTCTAAATGTATGGAAGGCACTGTAGTTTTGCACTGTCAGAGTACTTTCTGTAGCTTTAAACCAAGTCTGAATAACAGCACAGATGTCCACATTCTCCAGAGTAAGGATAGTTTGCAGTTTGTTGAGTTTCTTGGTTAGGCTCCTAGCATTAAGCAGAAACACCTTAGGGCTGCTTTGAAATTTTTTTTTTTTTTTGCCATGTTGATAGTTTTGTCATTTTGACATTGCCTAAAAAGGCTCTAAGGGAGTGGATAATATTTTAGCCAATATCCAAAAGCCCAGGGGGAGGACAGGTGCAAACCATACTTGATAAAGTAACATGACCTATTAACCATGTCTACCCATGGTGATAGATATTGGATTGCCCTGGAGTGACACCAGAAATTAGGTCAATTATTAACATCAATCATTTTCTGTTCATACTGTGGCATCATGCTTGGTGAAGGAAAAATGATGCTCAACATAAGGAACATACTGTCAGTGACACATATTCAGAGAGATCCAGTATGTCTTTTTTTATGTACTCCAGTGAGGTACATCTCAGGTCATTTACACCTCTGTGAACTATGGCAGAATCATATTGGTGCCTGTGGTGCAGTGACTTGAGTGTGTGCTTGATATTGCAGATCTTTGTTCCAGATAAGCAACTAATCGTTATATTCTCCTCATCCAGTCTGGTGATTGGAGCATCTGTCAATTATACAACAGAATCCCCTATTCCAAAAATAG
Source organism: Protopterus annectens (assembly GCF_019279795.1). Classification (NCBI taxonomy): domain Eukaryota; kingdom Metazoa; phylum Chordata; order Ceratodontiformes; family Protopteridae; genus Protopterus; species Protopterus annectens. Next base: position 1,640,998,488 of record NC_056732.1, read on the forward strand.
TAGGTAAAGTGTTAGCTTGCCTTATGGGCTTTATTCTTGGGGGATCATTAGGTGTAGGCTTATGTAAAGACATAGCTATTTTAAGTAGTGCCCTTTGCCATTCTCATGATGTAGCACCCCATCCCCTCTGTTCTTCAGTGTAGATCAAAAAAAAAAAAAAAAAAAAACTCAGCAAGAACTACTATAGTACATCCACTACCTATCATCTCCACTCACGGTTCAGATCACACATTGATCACTACAATGCTCAGGTTTTAATTAAAAAAAAATAAAATGAAGAACAAATGTTTTAAACTGCAGCAAACTGCTTGTTGTAATGTAGCAAGCAGTTGCTCCAGTTTAGACCAGAAAGGGTATACTACAGTTTCCAGGTTTGACTGCAAATGCAATAGTGGCTTTTAAGACCAGTGGGCAAAAAAAAGCAATTGGGATTAACCAACCACACCCCTTAACACTTTGTGTCTAGTGCAGTTACCCCCTTTGCCCTGCCTTAGTTGCACTTCTGGGCTTAAGTGTGGTGATATGTGTTGCCTTCTAGGTGTTTAGTGATAGTGCTTACTGACTGCCTCATACAGTAAATGTTGTCACATTTCTCTGTGCTAACATAGGAGGTCCTTGGTGAAGAGTAATTTAAGTCTGTGTGAAATGAGATGCCTTGATAAGAGTTCCCAGCGGTGTTACTAATTTATGGTGTTTAACAGCAAATGAACCCAGTAGATCCACCATGGCAAATAAAACTATAAAAGCTTTATTAAAGCAGGATGAGTGCTTTCGAGTACTAGACTCTTTTTTCAAATCCACAGGAACACATAGACTCATTCTCAATATAAATGGAAAATCAACCAATTAAAATAAAATACAGCCACTCACCCTCTAAAACAACCAATCAAAGTTATTTCCTGGGTCTACACCCTTTCAATACAGGTTTGAGTGGTAGCAATGTATTGAGTCCAGAAGCAAGATCAGCCTGAAAATCAACAATCTTGTTTACCTCAGTCTGTTCAGTAAAAAGGCAAATGTCGCCACCTGTCCAAGATAACAAATATAAGTGCAGAACCATAAACTTGAATGAATGGTTCGGATAGCATCTTACATGTTGCGCCAAAAAAATACCCTGGATTTTTTTACCTTGTTGCCTCATTGTCTGTGCATATGTTAATTCAACAAATGCCTGGGTGTTCAATTTTTGTGACGTTTGATGTAAATAGTCTATTTACTGTTATACCCAATCAAGAGGGAATTAAACATAAAGATGGTTTGTTAGCATTAATGTCTAAGTTAGGGGACAGCTCTTTATCTAACTTTATAATGGAGTTAGTGGATTTCTCCTTAAAAAGAACTTCTCTTATAATAATCAAATATGCAGAGAAAAACAAGGGACAGCCATGGGGGCACCTTTTGCCTCCATTTATGCAAACCTGTTTATGGCTATGTTTGAGGAGAGGCTTTTGTATAAACAAGAATTTATGAAGAAGCATGTCAAGTTGTATTATAAATATATAGATGATTTAATTTTTATTTGTGAAGGGGGCAGAGCGCAAGTCCCTTGTTTTGTTTCAGTTTTACAATAAAATCCTTTTGGTCTCTCATTTGATGGGTTGCAGGAGGGTGAAAAAGTGTTTTTTTTTATCTTGTATTGGAAGGTAGACCAGATGGTACTATATTTACAAATGTACATAGAACATTTGTTGATGGCAGTCAGTTTTTACATGCTTCTAGCTGCCATCCTTTACATTTGATTTCATCTCTCCCAAATGGTGAATTTCTGCGTCTAGATTGCGTAATAATGAGCAGGCTTTGAATGAGGAAATAAAAAATTTGGTTAGAATGTTTTTAAGAAGGGGGTATGACCCTGATGTTGTAAGAGAAGCACAAGATAGGGTTTTAAATAAGAATAAGGGAAAATAGATTTAATATAAAAGAAAGGATAAGTGGTCGGTCACAATATCAGAGGAGTGAAGTTGTGCAGAGGGAGAAAATATATTTGGTATCTATGTATAATATTAAAAGCAATGAAGTAACTGCAATGGTTAAGTATTACTGGAAGTTTTTAAAGAAGGATAAACTGTTACAAGTAATATTACCTGATTATCCTTCTTTATCATTTACCAAAGGTAGAAGCCTATGGGATATGCTGGTTCATGGAAATTTTGTATTTCCATGCATGGATGTACAGAATTTACCAGAAAAAGTAGGTACCAGTTCATGTGGAGGATGTTCAGTTTGTGCACAAATAGTAACTTTATTTGACTATATTAATAATATAAAATATGCACCAAAAGGCACATTCTCTTGCACAAGTAAGGGGGTAATTTATGCTTTGAAATGTTCCTGCAACCTTTTTTATATTGGAGGGACCAAAAGAATGTTTAGAGTTAGATTTATGGAACATATAAGAGACATTAAAAACCAGAGGGAAGATAAAGCTATCTCAGCCCATTTTAAAGCTCTACATGGAAGTAATTATTTATTATTACAGGGTACTGTTTTGGGACAAATAGATTTAAAATCTGGAGATGATTTGTTACTGAAGGACAAACCTTTATATAAGGAGTCTATATATATTTTTAAAATATAATACATTAACCCCTATGGGGCTTAATAATGAAATAGATTGGAAATGTCTGCTTTAAAGAATACTTTGTGTTTTAATTTTTTAAAAAAGATGCTTAATTACCTAATTGGATAATTAAGGTGTGTTATTTTATGAGAGTGTATTTAAGGCATGATTTGACAATGTTTTTTAGATTCTGTAAAGGTGGTTACACCGAGGTATTAGAATATTGTTTAATAAAAGTATTGGACTACTTCTATGTATTTCTGTTCCTGTTTTTGCTCCTGGTTCTGTTTTTGGTGGCGACTACATTTGGACCTTTGGTTGTATCAAAAGAGGCCATTAAAGCTGTCAATGATTTCTTGGTTGAAAAGGAGGTCTGCCAAATGGATGAAATCATTTAGATATGTAATTTTCTTGATCTCATTTTGCATAACAATGTTTTTATGTTCAACACAAAATACTATCTACAGAAATGAGGTGTAGTGATGCGGACAGCCTGCGCCAACACATATGCCAACTTAGTGTTGGTGCAGTGGGAAGAGCAATACATCTATGGGGCCTGTAATTCATAGAGAGATCTGGTTTATTTCTACAAAAGGTTTGTTACATTTTTTTTCATGTGGATGGGGTCACAAGAAGAACTGGCTGAGTTTGTCACCTATTTATAGCAAAGCACTGGTTATTTAACCTTTACAGTGAACTCTTCCCCAGACAAGATAGCGTTAGTGTTTTAATAAAGCTTTTATTGTTTTATTTGCCGTGGTGGATCTACTGGGTTATTTTGCTGTTATCTATATTTTCTACTGGATTGGTCCTTTGGTCCTGCTATTCTTAGTTTTGGTTGTTTAATTTATGGTGTTTTGACACTTTAATCAGCAATATCTGCATAAAGAATTAGTTATCTCCTTTAGTTGGAACCTAATCACTGTTTCCTCAGTCTGTACGTTATTACAAGGGTACTTTAACATAATCTAAAATGTGTCCATTAGACGAAAGAACATATGAATGTGGTTTTCCCATCTGTCATTTGTCCTAGATTGGATAACTTTAATGCCTTTCTAGTTCCAGTCCTCCTAAAGGATTGCATGATTTTATATGGGTACGTGGCGGGGGTGTTTCTACAATGGGATGTGTGCATCTGTTGATGTGTATAGGCCTGCTTGTTTCCTAAATGCTGTTAGTGATTTGAGCATCATGGAGGGCACATGCCATTGGTTAATCAAGATGGGATTCCCCTAGTAAGCCTCAACATTCCCAAGTAATAGGTATTATATAATCAATAGGCTTTTAGACTGGTTCACATTGGGAGTTCAAACCATAAATCTTCAAGTTGCAGAGGGCTACAAACTTTACAGAATACTGTCTAAGTCTAACAAATCCTAAGCCTCTATACTTCTGTGAATAATATAGTATTTCCTGTTAATCCTAATATACCTCCCACCCTAGACAGTCTTATTTTAAGTTCATAGATTCATAGGTAAGTACTAGGCTAGCTGCCCTTGTGGGCTATTTTAAGCATAACCAGTTTCCCTTTTGTGCTTGAAATAACCTATTCCATTTGGTTATAGTTTAGCTTTACCCATACCATGGTTAGCAATTATATATTACTAACAATGGAATGGGTAAACCCAAACTGTAACTATCCCATGGTTAGTAATTATATATTACCCCTAATTTGAATAACTGGATCATACCATAGATAATCTGAGGGGATCCATGCGTGGGATAAAGCATTTAGGAGCTGCCACTGTCCATTAGAAGTACAGGAAGCAGTCTTTGGGTAAATTTTCTGTTTCCCATCCACAGATCCAAGTTGTGCTTGAAAATAGACAGGGATGAACTTTGGTTTCTGTCGCTGGGAGGTCTGTTCCAGAACAATGGTGTCCTCCCCTAAGGGGGTGGCAAAAGCCAACACAATCTAGCTAGACTGATAAATGCCATCAGGCAGATAGCCTAGTACCTACCTATGAACCTATGAACCTATGTACTTGGCTATATTATTAGCCAGATGCTGTATTTTACCAAGCCAGGAATTCGTGGCCAGTTTTGCATTTGTCTAAGTTGATAACATAAGGATAGACAAAACATCACCTTTAATGTAATGATCCTGCCTGAAATAGGTAAATATAGTGGACACTGAAGCAAATCATTTTTGCTGCAATGTTCAGATATTTATGCAAAGAAACCAGTCAAAGGAGGGTGCAGTTTTACTCCAGGATATCAATGGAGGGATTAACACCAGTGGAAAAGCATTGTCTGGTGCAGAAATGAGATAAAAAATACATAACTGGTTGGTCTTCATATCTGGCTGGAAATAACAGGTTTATTACCAATGACATTTAACCTTGATAATGCATACTTTGTGATATCCATAGGATGTACATTATATCCTGAGATGGATTACCTGAAAAAAAAATCAGACATTATCACTCTAGTGTCTCCCCAGTATTATTCATTCAGAGATCCCCGAGGATCATGTGGGAGACAGATAAAGAGAGAGGGAGCTTGAGAGCAAGAAAGAGAGGGTAAGTGAAAGAGAGAGAGGCAGCCTGTAAATACATGGCCTTCCAAGCTGTAGCCTACATATATGTCTTAGAATAATCTTAAGGCCCATAAAGTTGTCAGACATATTTGGGATGTATGGCTAGGCTTAAAAAGACTCCTGTGGTCATTAGCTTAATATATACCTATGAACCTATGAGAGAGAGAGAGAGAGACTATTCTACAGGTAATGAAAGGGGACTTGATAACAGTGGGCAACATTGCTTTATCCTACATATAATGAAAAAGTCTGATAGTTTTCAAAGAGAAAGGAATTAAATGCAGGGAGAGTTGTAAATGGTGAATAGTTGTAATGACATTGGTGAACCCAAACTCTAGAAGGTAGCCAACAAATGTTGTCATCTTATGCTGTCAAAGATTTTCTCCAGGCAAACAAATATTGTTTAATTACCCAGCTTGGATAAAAGGGTCTATATCACATTGTTGCATTGTAATAATAACGGCTACAATATCGAAAATGCAGTTCAGTGAAATGTTTTTGTGAGATCGCGGTACAGTGTGATCAGAAAATTTGCCCTTTCCTCACTGTATTGCAATCTCGGAGTTGCTCTATATAATAAGTGGGGGGTGCAGCCCCCTACAAGAACAGTTTTGCTGAATGGCATTTTTGATATTGTTGCCACTCAACATTATTGCAATACGATAATGTGATATAGACACAGATTGGGGAGAGGTCTTCTGCTTTTACCTTGGAAAGTTGTAACTGTTGGAGTTTAGAAAGTTTGCTTATTATTACGATCTCAATCTGGGTGGCAAAAGGGAGCATAGAACTGTGAGTAAAAATCATGAAGCAAATTATTTATAATTTTAGGATTTGAAGAAGACTGTTTGTCTTTCCGTAACCGAGCACTGATTCTAGTGGTTGTCATTTGCTTAGAGTCCATCCCAGTAGCATTGGGAGCAGAGGAGTAGATCATAGAGTTGTAGGAGATCCAGGAGTTCACTTTTTGACTTCTGTATCCTTCAAAATGGCAGTGTCCCTAAAACATTTGGTCTGGTCTGGGAGATCAGTAACTCATATTCTTAATTAACCTGTTTCTTTGATTAATAGAAGCTTCAGCCAGTGTGCAAACTAAGAATAATTCTGACTTGAAGACCTCTGACTAGATATTAACTGGTATGGGTTGTGGAGGTATGAATACAACAGCTGACAACCTGGGATGTGAATGACTGGAAGTTAATTCCTTACAGGATGAGAAGATGTGTTTATTCTGTGTGGGATGCCAAAGTGGAAATTGAGAAGAGAACTAGCTAAAGCAAACAGAGTGATTAGTTAACATTTTGTAGTAGTTTAGAGAAGATTAGATAGCAGTCAACTAAAGCAAACAAAGTGATTGTTTAACTACATATTGTAGTAGTTTGGAGAAGATTAGATAGCAGTCAACTAAAGCAAACAAAGTGATTGTTTAACTACATATTGTAGTAGTTTGGAGAAGATTAGATAGCAGTCAACTAAAGCAAACAAAGTGATTGTTTAACTACATATTGTAGTAGTTTGGAGAAGATTAGATAGCAGTCAACTAAAGCAAACAAAGTGATTGTTTAACTACATATTGTAGTAGTTTGGAGAAGATTAGATAGCAGTCAACTAAAGCAAACAAAGTGATTGTTTAACTACATATTGTAGTAGTTTGGAGAAGATTAGATAGAAGTCAAGCCCACTGCTGCTGCTGTCCCAAAAGAGTCACACAAGTGTAACCAGGATCCTTAAGACAGAAAATATGCCAAACATGTTAAGCCATTTCTGTTATCTCAGTAATAACTTTCTGACCGCTGTGGCCTCTCTGTCTCTCACTGTCTCTCTGAGTGAGTGGGCAAGTCCGGTACACTGCAGAGATGGACGCAGTATTAAAAAGTGACTGGTATATTTATGGAGGGATGAAGTACGTGCAAGGAACTGGTCCATGGAAAAGAATGACACAGGCAGGAAGATTTTATGTCAGACCACTAGTTGTTACACAACAAGACAGGGCCCCATGCTTTAGGAAACTTGGTTGTGGTTCAATTTCTCTAGTAGCATTTAATAGCAAAAAGCAGCTCTCACTTGTATGTTTGGTACACAACAAGACAGGGCCACATGCTTTCAGAAACTTGGTTGTGGTTCATCTTCTCTACTAGCATTTAATAGCAAAAAGCAACTCTCACTTGTATGTTCTTAAGCATTATTCAGTTTTCAAATGTCATGAAACTATGTGCCCTGGATGAAAAGCAGGACTGTCATTTTGCACTCCTAGAGCATCATAATATGCCTCTACAATACATGAGACTGATGTCCACTCAGATACTTGCAGGCAGATGACCAAGAAATAGGTTATCAACTTTATCACGGACGCAGCTGCACCTGGAAAAGATGACAATTCTAAAAGGGAAAAGGGAATTAGCACAAAAGAATCAAAAGACATTCCAGGAAAGAAGTTCAAAAGACCAAGTAAGTTGTTCCCAGGAGACACTATGGGATGAGATTATAGTGGTCACATGATAAGAATGATGTACAGCCCAGGAAGATGGTGCCTTATGCCTCTGAGGCCACATGTTATAAAAATGAATTAAGGTCAGGTCATGACAAGGGACAGAAGGCATATTTATAATACCATAACTAACTATGGGGATAGACAGGTAGAGGAGAAAACAATCTAAATGTCTGCTGAACATAAACATGCCTGCTGGAAGCTTGGCCAAGCACTTGCATCTTGAGGAGCCAAATGACTCATCTGAAGGGGCCAAATTTCATGCTCAAGAAGTGCAGGAAATTAGTCCAGAAGCTACCATCCAGGCCACGATGTTTGAAAGTCCATATGTGAACAACTCATCAAAGTATACTTAAATGTTACTTATTTAATGTCACTATGGGAAAATATATATCCTTTTTATCTCTGCCTGAAGTTCTGCACATTGCAAACCTCTATGCACCAGATAAATGTAGTCACTATTAATTTTATGTTTGCAACCCTGAATGCCCTCCTAGGGCCAGGCATCATGATGAGAGTTTGTTTTCTTATAAAGTCAAATATTTCCCATAATGCACCATGAGGATACAATAGATTAGATTATAATGCCCATGGCTGGACTGTCACATCACAGCTCCAATCACTTAGAATGGATGAAGTGAGAAGCAGTGTGCTAATTTTGGGATGTCTCAGGAAAAGCTTCTGTTTTTTTTTCTATGTGTTTGCAAGTCTTTGCATAGAATAGTATCACTGTAGTACAATAACAACTTGTATATCAAGAATCTTAAAGAGGAGGGATATAGTACTTATTTTAGGGACATGTTCCCTTTAAGAGCTGATGTGTGCTATAAAAGGCACCTGCATGTTTCATTACAGGACGTTAGCTGTAAGTTATCCTAGTGTAAAGCTGCATACAACGTGCTTCTTAAGTCTTGTCTTAAGTACTGTTGATGTATTCTTTCAAGTTTTTAAGTTACAGGATTTGTCTGCATTAGGTAATTAAAGTAAGACTTTGCTGAGCCCTCTTTACTTCATATTAGAGTGGAACCACTGCTGGACTTAAGATTGTGAATATATTATATTGGGGCAATGAACCCTGCAGAGCATTTTGTAGTAATGTAGGCATAGGATTATCTCAATGCTGAATCATTTCCCATTACTAATTGGGTTCTTGCTTTTTTTATTTTCTGGATTGTTGTTTCTGTAGCTACAAGGAATAAAGAAAGACATTTAGTAAGTAACAAAGTGTGCAGAATCAATGATTTACTCCATTTGTATGAAGGAAATGGTGCCTTGATTTCCACATCCACCTGTTCTTATTTATTGTATTGTTCCTCTTCCTCTACTTGCTTTGGAAGCTTTTGGGTTTAAGGACAGGCCTAATCCAGGAAGTGTTTCTGCTAGATAACTCACCATAAGTTGACATTTCATATCCCTGTTTGTCTATCTATATATCTACATATCTATATATAGATATATATAAATATATCTATATAGAGTGATATCCCTATATAGTTCATTTCATCTACTTGCTTTTCATCTAATCACAAATCACTGGAGATGTTCATGAAAAAACATTAAATCTAAAACACATTTGGTTGATTTATGATTCAAAGAAAACTGTATAAGACTATAGGCAATCACTGCTGGTGTGATTTAGGATTTTGGGATCAGAGGAATTACAATTTAAATTGGTCTAAAGCAGCATTTGTACTTTTTCAATGTCCACACTTATTTTGTATCCCCATCTCTGCCAGTTTCTGATTCTGGCAGCACAGATTCAGTTTGTGGGGTGTTTTCTCTTTTTCCCATGATAGTGCAACAGAGGAGATAATATATTTAAGTAAGAGAAGTGAGTTGTAGCTTGTATTGCTCACTTGGAAAAAGCTGAAGAGGTATTTGCTGTATCTGAATATGTGACATTTTTATGTGATGTGATTCAATATATTATTTTGTTATTTTTTTCATGATTTGTAATTAGATGAAAATGTAGTTTGATGAACTGTCATAGATTTCCTCACACACACACACACACACACACACACACACACACACACACACACACACACACACACACCTGCGGAAGGCTGCACAGGTTTAATAGCTATGCCCCCTTCTGCCCAGACCATAAGGTAGTTAGCACTACCACCAGAATCCCTACTTATCAGCTACTATAAGGCCCTTCCCAAAGGGTGACCAATTCCACTGTAATTTTACCATTATCCAAATGGTAAGTGTAACCAAACTTTTAAGGCTATTCTAGAGTGGCCTATACAGTGTTACCAAATACATGTGTGTACTCTAAGAGTTTAAATATCTGTAAGCAAACTAGCCACAATTAAAAGGTTTAAATATATTTTTTAATAAATAATAAAAGCACAAGACAATACTCATTAACTCATTAACTCAGCACAGTGACAATATAAATCAAATTTCAAAGTGTGTGTGTGTGTGTGTGTGTGTGTGTGTGTGTGTGTGTGTGTGTGTGTGTGTGTGTGTGTGTGTGTGTGTATATCAGCTAATTGGGCAGGGACATGAAGCATTGGTTGGACAGAGAGAGTGCTGGGAGGACTTGGCTTGAAATCCTGGCTAAGGACTCCACTCTATATCTGTGCCAGTGGGGAGTCTTACTGGGGATCTGGAGAGAGAGAGAGAGAGAGAGAGAGAGAGAGAGAAAGAAACAAGCCCTAGACTGACTGTGATCTCTGTGTGCTCTTAAGGGAAATTGTACTTTACTGTGTGTGTACTTGTCATCCTCCCAATGTGCACGTCCCTCACTGGTGTTAGTGGTGAGGATTAAGGCTCCTTGATTACCGGGCCAGTGCACGGGCATCACACATACATATATATATATATATATATATATATATATATATATATGCTTAGAGACAGGCTTTCCCAACGCCCTGTGGTGAAAAGAAACAACCACTTGCTCAGACTTTCTAATGGATTTGGTCTTTTCCAGATAAACTCTGAGTTGTCTGTGTACATCCAAAGTGTGCAGTACCCTCTCGATGGAATTTTGAGGAGAAAAGAAAAAGGTGGGCAGATGAATAGATTGAGTGACAAGTCATCAACCACTTTAGGCATGAAGAAAGGGTTGGTGCAAAGGGACACCCTATCCTTGTGAAAAATAAGAAAAGCTTGTGAAGCCATTAAAGCTTACAGTTCAGAAATTCACCTAGCAGAAGTAACGGCTTCCAGTAAAACAGTTTTCCAAGTGCAGAATTTTAGGAAAGAAGAAGCAGCAGGCTCAAAGGGAGTCTGGGTCAGTTTTTCCAAAACAAAATTTAGGTCCCAGGGAGGAGGAACAGGTTTCCTGGGAAGTCTAATGTGAAGCACACCCTTTAACAAAAGTTTAACCTCTAATCTAGAAGCTAAGGGGGAGACAAAGGGAGACATGCAGAAATGGCTGATTAATAAGGTTTAACTGAAGAATAAGCCAGTCCAGCCTTGAGCAGCTCACATAAGTAAGAAAGGACTAGGGTAATATCCACTGAAATGGATCTAGTCTCTTATTAAGACACCAGATGGAGAATCTCTTCCATTTTGACAAATAGGATCTCCTTGCATTAGGTTTCCTGGCCTCCTGCAGGACTACAAGCATGTCCTCAGAAAAGAAAATGTTGCCTGAAAGGAATCAAAAGCCTATCACCCACAAGGTCAGGTTCAGTGTTGCTAAATGTAGAGAATAAATCCCTTGTCTTGTGTGAGTAGATCCACCCTGTGAGGTTATTTGTGATGACTACCCTTGGCTAATTGCAGAAGAAAAGGAAACCAATGCTGTCTTTACCAAAAGGCAGTCAACAACAAGATTTTTGATTTGTCCTTCTGTATTTTCAGCAGGACTTTCCGAATTAGGGGGAAGGGAGAAATGCATAAGAGAAACATCACCTTCCATGAGAAAGATAGGACAGCTACCTTCCAAACCAGAGGATGTGGGACTCTGGCACAGAAGTTTGGAAGTTGTCTGTTGATGTGGGAGGCAAAGAGATCTATTTGAGGTGTACCCCACTGGTGAGAAATGTCCAGAAACACATCCCTGTGTATGATCCATTCATGGGCTTGTGTCATGGATCTGCTCAGTGTGCCTGCCTGAACATTTTGAGCTGAGTAAATATACTGTGAAAGTTACCTTTGTTTGAAGATCAATCTCCCAGGCTTGGATTGCTAATCTGCAGAGTAGATAAGACTTTGCTCCCGCTGCTTGTTCACATACCAAAGAACAGTGGTGTTGTCTGTGAACAGCTTCAAAAGACCTTATAGAGGAGATGACCTTAAGCTTTGAAGGGCCAGGATCAGAGTCCTCACTTATTTGATGCTGATGTGTTACTTCCTTATGGTGGGAGACCTCCTGTATGGTTCTTTGTGCTTGCAAGTCTTGAATGACTTGGGGGAAAAGGTGGATCTGGTCCTTTGGGGGTTGTGGAATCCCCATGAATTGAGAAGTGGTTTTCCAAGTCATGTAGTAACCTCCTTGTACAATAGACATGACTCATTCATCTGTGGTAATGCTTGTCCATTTTGAAAGGAAATGAGAAAGGCACTGGGAAAGAAGGACCTCTGAGAAAGTAGCCAGGTAGCCACAGACTGCCTGGCTTGTCTGGAAAGGGGTCCTTTTGAGCACAGGATGGCTGAGACCTAGGAGGTGTCTGCCTGTGTGTACCCTTCTTGTGTTGCTGAGAAGGTGCACATGTCTTCTTCCTTACAAAAGTAGGCCTAGAAGGGTAGTTCCTATGTAATTTAGGAACTAGAAACAAAAATATGTTTCAGTTCCTGAAGTTTTTTTCCTTTCTCTTGAAGGGATTTGAACAGGGCTGCAGCATTAGCATGAAACATGGTGGTGTTGTCCAGTGGTGCATCCATAAGTTTTGCCTTGACATCCTCAGGCAAAGACTGCAATCCTAGCCAGGAATATCTCCTGAGGACAGAACCAGATGCTGCTGATCTTGCAGACACCTCAGCTGCGTCATAACTGCACTTAATGGAGTGCCTGGTGACCTGTGTTGAAACTGTCAAGAGGGAAGAGAGCTGGGATTTTGCTGCTGAGTCTGGGAGATCTGTCAGCAAGTTACAGGCCTGTGAAAGTAGGGTCAGAACATACTTAGATGTGTGCCTGATAATTAATGGCCCTAAAAGCCAGTGTGGAAGAGGTGTAGACCTTTTTTCCAAATCTTTCCATCACTTTACTGTCCTTATTTGAGAGCAGGACATTGGTGAAGGGCAGTAATTTTGTTGTTGTATCAGCAGACAGAGAGATCATAGCTGGATCTGCAAGAGAGCATTTGTACAGGTAACTACTGTCATCAAGAACCTTCTAGAACCTGTCTGGACTTTTGGAGTAGGAGGCTGAGAATCAGGGTTTTTAGATGCTGCAAGAAATGCATCTTGAAAAGCTGGCAAGACAGGCGGGATGGCTGAAGGAGCAGGGGACTCTATTTGTAAGAGGTCATACCTCTTTTGTACTTCAGAGACCTGTGAACTTTCCAACTTGAAAAAAATCCCTTATTCTGGAAATAGTTTGTCCAAATAAAATATCCTGTTCTGGAGAATCCCCGCCATTAGAATCCACTTCAGGGGAGGCATATTCCAGATGAGACTCTATTTGAGTGTTGTAAGCCAGGGATTCATCTGAAGATGATTCATCTTCTTCAGATGCCTCTTGTTCATCAGAAGTACTCCTAGGAAGATGGGGAATTGGAGACGCTGGAGTTGGTGGTTGCAAATTGGAAAGCCCATGTGCCAGGAAAGCATTCAAAATCCCTTGAGAGAAAGTCTGCCAGTCTGGGGAAGGCTCCTGAATAGGAGAAACATGTTTTTGTTTGTGTTTTCTCAAGAGGCATGCCTAATCTAGGCTGGAATGGAAGGGCCAACATAGGCCTGAGCTTTGTACTCGACATCAACAAAACCTCAATGGAAGGGGCAGGAGAGGTACTCCTAGGAATGTTAGATGCAGCGAGCAAGGTGCAGGAGTGGGTGTGAGGGGTGGGGTTAGAATTCCCCCTTACCATCCAAGATGGACATCTGCAATACCTCTGTGGACATGCTGTAAGAACCCACCATAGTGGCTTATAGATCAATACTTGCTGAACGAGGGAGACCCAACATCTTACATACCTCCAGGCCTTGACTGTCATTGATAGGGACATCCGGGATTAGAGGTGCAGCCAAAGATTCAGGTCTTACCTTTTTCATCGTTTTCTTGGGGGCTCACCCGATGGACCTGCAGTTCCTTCCATACCTAGCTCTAGTCACTTTAGTCTTTGTTTTTCGATATATCTATCTATCTATGTATATATCATATATATATTAAGGGCAGATAGAAGACTGCAGAGTGTTTTAGGGAAGAATGCCTGAGAGATGACACAGGCCTTGTAACTGTGGTCGGACCCCAGACAAAAAAATCATTGGTTGTGATTGTCTTTGCATGGAATCTGTCCTCCACATTGGCACTTGCCCTTCTTGGATGACATTAACATCTAACAAACATGCAGTAGCAAAAGTGTAATAAGGCTTTCCCCAACAAGACACTTATCTGAATTGAATAGAAACTTTTGGTGATCAGACAAATGGCTGGAAGCTGTCAGTCAAACTGACGGCAGAGAAGTTTTGAGGATGGTATGTGCAGATGTCACTTTTATGGCCAATGTCAGCTGTACTATGTGCAATGTACATTGCAGTAGCTTAACTCTTTAGTATGCTGGCCAGACATTTGGGTCACCTAGGCAGGGATCTCCCTCATTTTATGAAAACTGCAACATGGGAATAGAAGGACATATTATGATTACACATATAGCATTCAATCAGTATAAACAACATAATCAAATAGAGGTGTTTACACTGCATATTATGTATATTAACAGACAAGAAAGAGACAGGAAATATGATTTACAACATAAATATAGGTACATCTCTCATTATACTGCATGTTCATAGGTTCATAGGTTCATAGGTTTATACTAGGCTATCTGCCCTATATATATGAAAAATACTGTGCCCATTAGTTTTGTTGTGCTCTGTCCAGCCAGTGACACAGAGATGATTCGATCTCCCATCCACCTCCCAATTTCGTCAAGAACAGAGCCAATGAGGTGCTCTGCTCTGCTTCATGGACCGGATTTTTATTCCACAGCATAGGGAGTCTCTGAGTGATATATCTCTCCCAGCATCATCTATTATATCCCGTGCTAAGGTTTAAGTCGCTTGCTCTAGTGGTTTTGATTTGGATTTTTGAGGTGGAGCATGTCCATTAATTCGGGTTGACTGAATAGAGCTGAGTTTCTTCAATCTGGCAGCATATGACAGATTTTGGAGTCCCTTTATCCTTTGGTGAGAAAACTTGGGGACTCTCCAATTGCTGCAGATGTCGGGTGAGACAATGACCACTCTGGATGGATGTGATGTTCCTCCTTCATGATTGGGCAATGTAGAAGGTCTTTTTTAACCACTTTAGCAACGTGAGTGTCAAAAGAAAGAGCTGTGTCAAACTGGGTCCCCAGGTCCCTGATAACCTCTTCTGTGCTTAGTAAAGGGTATGACTATACATTTTTGGCGTTTAAATCAGGCCATGGCTCTGACTGAACTGTGGGACACCACTTGTGACCAGCTTTGAGAGTCATATAGCGCCAGCACAACTCTAACCCTGTGGGTTGTGTCCTTAGCCAGTTGCAACCCATCTTGTGACATATGGGTTTACATTAAGTCCCCTATATCTTTGTTTATGAGCGTCTTGGTTTATTTGGGATTGCCTGATCCATGCAGTGATACCACACCAGTCTTGAGTAGTTAAGTGCATAGTGATCGTGTCTCATTTTTGTAGTTTGTGAAGAGTGGGTAAAGATAGATGAAGGCTGCCAGCCTAGACGGATAGAATTTTGCAGATAATTCTGTCATTTGTGGTTGTCCGGTAGCCTAGGGAAGACCCAGACAGACTGCATACTTACAGCCAAGACTGGTGAGGCAGTTACTTCAGGGAGTGAGTAACGCTTTAGCAGTGAAACTGAAGGTGAGCCACAGCTGCTTGGGAGTACTAATGGCCCCTTGGACAGAGTGACTGCAAAGGTAGAGGTGAGTAGTAGTACCCAGGCTGACAGTGAGCCACCACTGTCAGATGATGCCAGACTTCCTGTGGAAGGGGAGCTGGGAAGGGTTATAAGGAGAAAGCTGAAACAGGCTCTGCTCTCAGACCCTACATTGCAAGGCCTGAGGCAGGTAGCTAGGGAGGCACCTGATTCTCAAGGAAATGGGGAATGTATACTGGGACAAAGGGTTACTATACAGAGAGTGGACCCCTGTGGGAGGGCTAGAAGGTGAAAGAGCACCGCAGTTGGTATTGCCTAGAGCCTACCATCTGGCACTTCTAGCCATAGCCAATGATATTCCCTTTGCAGGTCATATGGGCATAAAACATACAAAGAGGCATATAATGCAGAACTTCTATTGGCCTGGAATTTCCAGAGATGTAACAGGGTACTGCAGGGCGTGTGAGCAGTGCCAAAAGTTAAGCAAGGCAGGAGACAAGATGAGAGCTCCTTGGATGCCTTTGCCTGTGATTGAGGAGCCATTTCAGAGGGTAGCTGTGGATATTGTGGGTCCTTTGAGTGCCCCAAGTTCTACAGGGAAAAAGTATATCCTAGTGGTAGTGGATTATGCTACACAATACCCTGAGGCAGTGGCTTTGTCCTCCATTGCGGCAGAGAAGGTGGCAAATGCTTTGTTAGAGATTTTCAGCAGGGTAGGTTTCCCAAAAGAAATACTGACTGACAAAGGTGCCAATTTCATGTCAGCCCTACTGGCTTGTCTGTGGAAGTTCTGTGGGGTGAAGCACATGAAGACCACCCCCTACCATCCCCAGACTAATGGTCTTGTTAAGAGGTTAAACTCTACAATCAAGTCCATGCTATGAGCATTTGCAGATCAGTTAAAAAGGGAGTGGGACAAATATTTGCCCCAGCTGTTGTTTGCTTACAGAGAGGTTCCCCAGGAATACACATGTTTTTACCCTTTGAGTTGCTGTATGGGCATAGGGTGAGGGGACCTCTAGATTTAATTCAAGATGAGTGAGAAGGTGAGTGCGAGTTTCACAAGGATTCTGTTGTGGCATACGTCCTAAACTCCAGGACAAGGCTCAGGAAACTCATGGGGTTGGTCCAGGAGAACCTGGCAGAAGCCCAACAACAGAAAAGGTGTGATATGACAGGAATGCTCGAGCTAGAGAGTATGCTGTGGGGCAGCAGGTAATGGTTCTCATTCCTATCAGACACAACAAGCTGCAAGCAGTTTGGGAGGGACCCTAGAAGGTGATAAGAAAGGTAAGTGATGTTAACTATATGGTGGAACTGCTAGGCAGAAGGCAGAGGCACAAATTGTACCATGTTAACATGATGAAACCTTACCATGATAAGGAGGCCCTTGTGCTGAGTATTTGCAGTGGATTGCAGGAGGAGTCTGAGGGAGATCTGGGGACTGATCTCCTCAGTGAGGCTTGGGCTGACACCTCAGTGGAAGGGGTAGCAATGTCCCAGCAGCTACCTCCTACCCAGGTTTAAGAAATCCGAGCAGTGTTGCAGGAATTTGGGGACATGTTCACTGGGAAACCAGGGTGCACCCACTTTGGGCAGCACCAGGTGGATACAGTACCCCAAAGGCCTATTAGGCAGGCCCCTTATAGAGTTCCTGACAGAGTCAAACAGACTCTGAGGGAGGAGGAACAGGAATGTTGTTTCTAGGGGAGATTCAAGAGTCCAACAGTCCCTGGGCTTCCCCAGTGGTGCTGGTGCCAAAGGAGGATGGCAGCATCAGGTTCTGTGTGGACTACAGGAAATTAAATAGTTACACAGAGTCAGATGCTTACCCCATGCCTAGGACAGATGAGGTCCTAGAGCAGCTGGGTGGGGCTAAGTATCTTACAACCATTGATCTTACCAAGGGTTACTCGCAGGTGCCCTTGACTCCCAATGCTAGAGAGAAGTCAGGCTTTGTGACTTCTTTTGGCTTGTATGAGTTCACAAAGATGCCCTTTGGGATGAAGAATGCCCCAGTGACTTTCCAGAGGCTGGTAGATCACATCCTAGTAGGAGCAGGAGGGTTTACCCTTGCTTACCTAGATGATATTGCTATCTACAGCCATTCCTGGCCAGCACACCTTCAGCATGTCAGGGAGGTGCTGGGCAGACTACAGAGGGCAGGGCTGACCATTAAGTCAAGCAAATGTCAGGTTGGTATGGCAGACATCTTCTACCTAGAACATAGAGTGGGGAGTGATAAGATAAGGCCAGAACCTGCTAAAGTGGAAGTCATTCAGGCATGGCCTGCACCTGTTATCAAAAAGCAGGTGAGGGCATTTTTAGGGACAACAGGGTACTACAGAAAGTTCATCCCAGTTATAGTACCATAGCTGCTCCCCTCACAGACCTGACAAGGAAAAGCAGGCCAGATAAGGTAGTGTGGACCCCAGCATGTGAGCAGGCACTCCAGTGGCTTAAATAAGCTTTGGGAGGACCTCCTGTGTTAGCCAGTCCAGATTACAGCAAATAATTTGTTGTGCAGGTGGATGCTTTGAACCATGGGGTGGGGGCTGTATTTAGCCAGATTTCTTCAGAGGGAGAAAAGCACACAGTGGTTTATCTCAGCCATAGGCTCCAAACCATGGAGGAATGCTATGCAGCTGAAGAAAAGGAATTCTAGCCATAGTGTGGGCACTGCAGAAACGTCAGCCTTATCTGTATGGAAGAAAATTCACTGTAATGACTAATCACAACCCCCTTATATGGTTAAACAGAGCCAGCCAGCAAAATGCCAAGTTGCTAAGATGGAGCCTGGGGTTACAAGCATATGATATGTCAGTGCAGCACCGCAGTGAGAGTAGCAATGCCAATGCAGATGGGCTCTCAAGACAGGGAATGGGGTAAGGTACACTCAGATAGACCTAACCCTCTCAAGCAGCATTTCTTAAGGGGCACTTGAAAAACTAGCTTGAGTTCTCCAGGAGGGAAGATATGTGAAGAGTGGGTAAAGATAGATGAAGCCTGCCAGCCTAGCCAGATAGAATTTTGCAGATAATTCTGTCATTTGTAAATATGAATGTAAACTACAGACTTGTCTTAAATGTAAAGAAATACTGTTACATGTGGAACTGGAAATAAATGTGACAACAGTGCACTCTACTGACCAAAGTAAAGCATGTGGTGACCCTTTGATGTAGACAGTGGTGCCAAGGGGTCTAGATGAAGAAATTCTTCCTATTGTTTTAACCAAGAGTTAAATTGCTAGATTTAAACATGCAAATGTATTTTTATTGCTCTGCTCCTGACCAGCTGCAAGATAACAAAAGGGAGATGTTAAGAATGTAAATGCAGTTTCTGTTAGCCTGGGAACCCAGGGAAGTGTGAAGAATGATGTATTGTAAATCAGAACTGCAATTTCAATTTAAACAGAGAGAACCAGAGAGGATTAAGCATTTTTGTCTTGACCATCCAACTCATCAGCACTCTGCCTATTTTCTTATGTAAGTTATCTTGGACTTGTGTACTTTCTTAAAAATAGCTAGAAACTAGAAAGATTAGACTAAGTGTTTTTCTGTGATGTCAGAACTGTACTACTGAATTATTTTAAGTATTTCTCTGTGCTCTCTGAACTCTTGACTAGCACTGTGTAGTAAGAAGTATTGTCTTGTGTTTTTATTATTTATTATTAAATATTTTAAAACCTTTCAACTGTGGCTGTTTTGTGTAGAGATAATTAAGCTCTAGAGTACATTGCATATTTATAGTGATTACTGTACCAAGTCCCTCTAATAAGCCTTGACTGTTTAGTTATACTACCAATTGGATAATAATATTGCACAGTAATAATTTGACACCCTTTTAAAGGCCTTTGAGTAGCTGATAAATATTAGCTGGGTGGTGGTAGGCGGTACTACTGTATAGTCTGGGTAATAGGGGCACAGCTGAAGAACCTGTGCCAGTCTTTCCAGGAGTGTCCCTGTGGTTGTATAAACTCTTATCTCAAAGTGTGTGTGTGTGTGTGTCAGCTATGTGGGCAGGGACATGAAGCACTAGTTGGACAGAGATGGTGCTGGAGTTTTTAGCTTGCCCAGCTAGGCTGAGATCTGGACCCTATAGCTGTGCCAGTGGGGAGTCTTATTACGGACCTGGAGAGCAAGGAAGCGACCAGCCCCAGACTGACTGTGATCTCTGTGTGCTCTTAAGGAAAATTGCACTTTACTGTGTGTATTTGTTATCCTTTCCTCCTATATGAGACACCCTGTCTGGTGTTAGTGGTGAGGATTGAGGCTCCTTGATTGCTGGTCCAGGGAATGGGCATCACATAGTTGCATTCAGAACTGGCTAAGGTTAAACTGAATAGTTCTTCCAAATTCATTCAAAGAGATGATTGATCTGGTGAGTGTGGCAGTCACTCTTCTGTTTCTGCTTTTTTCATCACCATGCTCTGTTGCTCTCCCTTTGGAGTGGGTTTAAGAGTGGACATAAGGGGTGGGGTTAGAATTATAGTTATTATAGCACAAGTCTGTGAACTCTCCCTACAAAGTATCACACTAGTCCTTGCATTCTGTTAAACAGGCTTTAAGGGGAACAAAAGCTTCTTTTTAACGGTTTACTCCTTTGTTTAACCAATGTGATACTTCCATTTCTTAAAGTTCATTACTTCTCTTCCAGGCTCATGATCATCTGGAAGGTAAGTTAAACATCAGAACTCATTCTGAATATATATATATATATATATATATATATATATATATATATATAAATGTTTGACATTTTATGTTTTATAGTTCATTCAATAAATGCTTGCAGATAACTAAGTCAGTAAGACAGTTCGGGGATATATGCAGCATGTTTACGGGTTTGCCATTATGAATTACCTTTTCTTTTCCTACCCTTTGTCATACATAATTATGATAGTATATATTTTTTCTTAAATGCTTTTTGTCTGATCACCAATATTTCATCAAGATATTCTATATCAACTTTTTTGCTTTAGTTTTGAATACATTTCTCACATTTGCTTGTTACAGCCAATAATTTCCAAGTCTATTCAACTTTTTAAATAGTTTGCCTTTTGGTCTCTAATAGTGGGTTCTTTGTTTCTAAATCCATCCATCCACAACCCCTTTTCCTCGTTTTTTCACATGGAGTTAGGGTTTCATTTCTACAGTGATAATCTATTCTTTAAAAAGGCTGCAATTAAATATTTTTCATCTCTCTAATTAGATTACATAACTGGAACTTCCTGTAAAAGAAGATTGAAGAAATTCCACTGCAGAAGTTTACAAAATGCAGTAGTTATAAGCAAGAAAGGAACAAAGTATAGGCAATAAGAAAGAAAAACTGGAAAATCACTACACTGGTGTAATATTTGAAACAGACCAGGAAGTGACCTCAGCACAAGAAGCTGTAGTAATTGGTTGTTTTGGACCATTTCTAGCTCTTTTGTAGTTTACTGTTTAAAATCCGCCTCTGGGCATTTTTTTTCTGGCTATACTGCTCAGACAAGCTCCTCGTGGTTCTGCAGAGTGGTCCTAGCAGCAGGGAACTCAGAAAAGCGACTACTTTCTGGATTTAAGTATCTTTGCTTTTTTTTTCACTTGGAATAGCTTCTGTAGCTTACCCTGAACTAGCTTGAACTGTTTTTAACTGTTTGCTGCATTATTTTAAAATCTGCACTTAAAGTTACATTTTAGTCGAATTTGATCGAAAGTTTGTTTGTTTGTTTGTTTAATTTAACTGTGGAGGCTGCCCACTAAAGTGTGCTAGCCTGTGTAACTAATTTATCACTGTTTCTGCATTTTCTGTGTGTTTCTACCAAAAAAAAAACAAAAAAATAATCATTGTTTTCCCACCTCTCCTCGACTAGTTTAGACCAGTTTACAGGCATTGCTGTATTCTGGGCTGTGGTGTAGTTCCTGTGTTGTCCATTACCTTACTTGAATAGAAGGAAGTTTCTTTGCTCACCAGTGGGAGTGGAGAGCCTTGAGCAGCCTACCTGTCCCTGTAGGGAGTGGCCTCAGCACAAGAAGCTGTAGTAATTGGTTGTTTTGGACCATTTCTAGCTCTTTTGTAGTTCACTGTTTAAAATCCGCCTCTGGGCATTTTTTTTCTGGCTATACTGCTCAGACAAGCTCCTCATGGTTCTGCAGAGTGGTCCTAGCAGCAGGGAACTCAGAAAAGCGACTACTTTCTGGATTTAAGTATCTTTGCTTTTTTTCACTTGGAATAGCTTCTGTAGCTTACCCTGAACTAGCTTGAACTGTTTTTTAACTGTTTGCTGCATTATTTTAAAATCTGCACTTAAAGTTACATTTTAGTCGAATTTGATCGAAAGTTTGTTTGGTTGTTTGTTTGTTTAATTTAACTGTGGAGGCTGCCCACTAAAGTGTGCTAGCCTGTGTAACTAATTTATCACTGTTTCTGCATTTTTTGTGTGTTTCTACCAAAAACAAAAACAAAAAATAATCCTTGTTTTCCGCCTTCCTCGACTAGTTTAGACCAGTTTACAGGCATTGCTGTATTCTGGGCTGTGGTGTAGTTCCTGTGTTGCCCATTACCTTACTTGGATAGAAGGAAGTTTCTTTGCTCACCAGTGGGAGTGGGGAGCCTTGAGCAGCCTACCTGTCCCTGTAGGAAGTGACCTCAGCACAAGAAGCTGTAGTAATTGGTTGTTTTGGACAATTTCTAGCTCTTTTGTAGTTCACTGTTTAAAATCCGCTTTTGCTGCTTTACTGGTTGTGCGCATAGCGCAGCACCGGTTAAACAAGGTTGAACATTTTCTGGCTCCGCCAAGTCTGCTCTTCAAATTTTCCCTTAAGGAAGCTCTACTCTTAGTATAACCAGACTACTCACTATATTATAAGCCTAGCACTTGTTCTCAATACTTCTCTACTAAGTAAGCACTCTCGTACTAAGTAAAGCACTACATCTACTTACCACCCCTGTGAATATCCACTTCCCTTAAAGGTACAGCACTCCCTTATACTGTTCTAGCATGTCGAGTGGTAGATTACTGGCATCGTCTCCAATTCAGCTGGTCAATCTGGGTATCTTGAGACAATGCTACAATTGTCTCATGTACACAGACAACCCTCTCCTCCTCCCAACAAACACAAATACATGTGAGAGATGCAACTATATAGCCAAACTGGAGGCTGAACTCTCTCAACTCAGGACTGGCATGACCAGACAGGAGGAGATGGCAACCACACACACAACAATCCCAGTCCCACATAGACCTACCACAACTGCAAGCCAAACACATAAAAACACAAAGACATACTCGGAGGCTCTAATAAAAATCATACCAAAACAACAGAGGCTCCCAAAGCAGACATCCAAAAATCCACCACCTCAAAACAAAACACATGCAACACATACTTCAATAAATCAGTGTGTCAACCAATCACAGCCCTTAAGGCCAAACACCTTGCCTGATACACTAGTAATAGGTGACTCTATAGTCAGACACACTGATGTCCCACTGACCAGGCTGAATAAGGAGAAGGTGACTGTGAGCTGTCTATCGGGAGCTAGGATCCACCACATAACACACGCACTCAAGTCACTCCAAAGCAAGTACAAATATGACTCCGTCATTGTCCATGCTGGTGTGAATGACCTGAGACGTACTTCCCTGGACTACATGAAAAGAGACATAGAGGAGCTCTCCGATTATGTAGCCCAGGCTGGTATGACCCTGACCCTGAGCAGCATCTTGCCCTCACCAAGAATGATACCACAATACAAAGACAAGATGATCAGCTTTAACAATTGGCTCAAGTACTGGTGTCATTCTAAGGGGATCCAATGTCTGTCTGCCTGGGATGACATGTTGGACAAGCCACGCTGCTTCGCAAGGGATGGCTTACACCTGTCACTACTGGGCTTCTGGATATTGGCTAAGGCTCTTGCCACCTCCATAGTGCCTTTTTTAGGCAAGGCTCAAAAGACAAACCCACCTCCTTAGAAAACAAAAATGGAAAAAACTAAGGGTAATGCTGCTCAACGCCAGAAGTCTAAATCTCAAGATGCAGGCACTTGATGCACTCCTCAACATGGCGAACATCGGCGTCTGTGCAGTAACTGAAACCTGGTTCAAGGCTGCTGAGAGCACCCCAGCTACCAGGCTATACCTCAGTATCATGCTTTTCGCCCCAAAACCCGGCCGAACCACAAAGGAGGGGAGTGTCCATATTCATCAAGGACACCCACACCTCCAGGTTAGTAGCAACACATGAAGCATCAGAGACCATACAGGTGCAACTAACCATAGGCAAAACTGCTATACAACTGGTAGCATGTTACAGACCACCCTCCCAATCTCAAGAACCCCACTCAGCCTTCCTGAAGACATTGGAGGATATGAATGTATCACAAAATACCATCATACTGGGAGACTTCAACTACCCAAACATAGATTGGGTACATTATTCTAGCCCTAATACCCTAGCCCAAAGGTTCCTGGAATTCATAAATTCAAATGCACTGGAACAACTAGTCACCTCTCCCACTAGGGAGATAATATACTAGACCTGATCATCACAAACATGGGGACAAAATGCTCCACACCGAAGTATACCCCTCACTAGTGAGATCTGACCACAAACTAATCACCCTGGATATACATATCCCACCTCCACCCCCAGCACAAAAGACCACAGTGAAAAACTTCTCAAAAGCAGACTTCACTCTTCTTAAGACTGAGATGGTATCCTTTAAGCCCACTGTGCCAGTGGATACCACATCCCACAATGCCAAATCCTTCACAAATGCTTTCTATGGACATCTCCAAGAATGCATGGATCATGCAATCCCAAACAAATCCAAGTCCCTCTCCACCAAAGGTAAGCATCCTGTCTGGTGGACCTCAGCCATAAACAAATTGTATAACAAAAGAAGAAAGCTACTGCACGTCAGAGCAAAATCCCATGAAGGGAAGACATCTCTGATCAACATTAGCAGAAAACTACGTTCTCTCATAAAAACATCCAAGGCCAACTTTGAGAAAAAAATCGCTAAGGACACTAAAGATAACCATAAAGCCTTCTTCAGCTATGTTAGAAACCTGGGCAGAAACCCTCAGATATGCTAAGAGTTGGTTCACAACAAAAAATACACCGAACCCACAGCTATTGCCAACATTCTGGCTGACAGGTTCAGTGCAAATTTCTCCCCTCCTTCACCCCCAAAAGAAAAAATACTTATCCCAGCTGAATGTAATCTCCCTGTCATCTCAGATGTCCAAGTGAGAACCGCCCTAAACAAAGCAAAAAACACAGCATCAATGGGACCTGACGGTATCCCGGGTTGCGTGTTATGTGAACTCCAAGAGGAGCTAAACCCACACATAAAAATGCTATTTAACCTTAGCCTTACTTCAGGATATGTACCTGAACACTGGCGTACAGCAACAGTGGTCCCACTCCACAAGGGGGGTGCCTCTACAGACCCTGGAAACTACCGCCCCATAAGCTTAACCAGCCTAGTCTGCAAAGCTATGGAAAGAGTCATTATGGAACTCATAAACAGAGACATAGGGGTCCTACAGACACTTGACCCCACCCAGTTCGGCTTTGTAAAGGGCAGATCCTGCCTTTTAAACCTGGTTGACTTTTTCGAAACAGTCACTAGAGCCATTGATGAGGACAAAGCAGTCCATACAGCATACCTGGACTTGGTTAAGGCCTTCGACACAATACCCCACTCAGGCATCATAGATAAGCTCAACAGCTTAAAAGTAAACCCTTATGTCACTAGATGGGTTGCAAACTGGCTAAAGGACAGAACCCATAAAGTTCAAATCGCTGGAGCAATGTCAGACTCAAAGCCAGTCGCAAGTGGTGTCCCACAGGGATCTGTCCTGGGACCCCTCTTGTTCAGCATTTATTTCTCAGATGTTAAAGCAAACATGGGAGGGCTGTGGCTGACAAAGTTTGCAGATGACTGCAAACTAGGCACCATAGTCGATACACCAGCAGACACACACATCCTACAAAAAGGCCTCACAGAAACGGACAGCTGGTGCCAGAGTCACGGCCTTAAACTAAATGCCAAAAAATGTATAGTCATCCCCTTTGGGAAAAACAAAGTACCCACAAATTATCACATAGACAGCAACCCACTGAGTACGGAAAAAGTAATCAGAGACCTAGGGACCCAAGTCGACAGCGACCTCTCATTTGACACCCACGTTGCCAAAGTGGTTAGAAAAACATTCTACCTTGCACACCTCATCATGAAGGGATTCACATCCAGATCCAAGGATGTCATTGTACCCCTATATTCCTCCCTCATCAGACCCATGATTGAGTACAATGCCCCATTTGGTATGTACCTCACCCGGCATTTGCAACAGCTGGAGAGACCACAAAAGTACCTCACCAAGAGGATCAAGGGTCTCCAACATATGTGTTATTCTGCCAGATTAAAGAAACTTCAGCTCTATTCAGTAGCATACCGCCTGCTCAGAGGTGATCTCTGCCTGACGTACAAGGCCATGTCCAATCAGCATCTGATGGACATGCTCCACCTCAAAAAATCCAAATCCATCAGGACCACGAGAGCTAAAGACTTAAACCTCGGCACAAGTATGAATAGGACATGCTGGAGGGATAGATTCATAACCCAGAGGCTTCCCATGCTTTGGAACAAGATCCCAGTTCGTATTAGGCAGAGCCCCTCACTGACTCTCTTCAAGAGAAATCTTGATGAGTGGATGGGAGATCGTAAGTTTACCCCAGGGGTCACATCTGTGTCACTGCTAGACAGGGGCACAGTAAACTAATTCTATTATATAAGGGGACCTTCATTGTGTCACTACTAGACAGAGGCACAGTATTCTAAATTTATTCTGTACATTTTTGTACCATTTCATGGGGTGGCAAAAGCCACATCACTATGGCTAGGCTTACAAATGCCCCAGGGCAGATAGCCTAGTACTATACTATGAAACTATGAAACTATGAAAACCCAAATTACTGAAGTCTATGAGACATTTTTATTTATTGATAATAGTACAATTAAAAAGAACAAATGCATATTTGACTGAAAAGTTTTGGTGGCTGTAAAAAGAGACTGAATGTACAAATGAACAACCTGTCAAATGAGTGAATGAAAGGTGACAGATTTGTATTAGTTTTCATTGTTTTAATTGTAACTGAATGAGAACCCCCTCTGGATGTTTTTGTGCCCATCAAAACTTTTTAGTGAAATGTGTATTTTCCCTCTTCAATTGTAACCAATTAAACCCTCCTGCACCAACCTATTCATGTGTGCTGACCCTAACTCTAACCCTAATCCTACACATTACACATTTTGTTTACTGTAACAGACATTCTAACAAAAAATCAGGTGGAGGTGTTATGATAGGGATTAAAGATCGCTATGAGACCTGTGATTATTACATGTTCAGTGATAACACCAATACTATAGACTGTGTAGCTGTTACTATAAAGACAACCCTGAAACATATAACAATTGTTGAAGTGTATAGACCACCAAAGTCAAGTGCAGATGACCTAGAGGAATTCGTACATTTCTTACATGAAAGAATAATATTAGCTGGGGACTTAAATTTGCCCAAAACAGACTGGAATAATATTGATTCAGCAACGTTAGTAAGGAAATTATTCACAGAGTATATTCAGGAACAACAATTGCTTCAGATTGTAACAGAACCTACCAGGGGGCAGAATATACTAGATATTGTTTGTGTTCCTAAAGAAATTACTGTAACTTCAAGTCAAGTTTTATCACCAATGATGTGCAGTGATCATGGGGTTATTAAAGTTAATTGGTTGCTAGATAATTCTGCCAAACTGAAATCTAAACCAATGCACATAAGGTTAATTACAGATTATATGGATGCAAAACAGTCACTATGTCAAACTAACTGGAGTGAGGTTTTCAGTGGAAAAACTGCAGATGAAATGTGAAAAGTTTTGAAAGAGAAATTGTTTGAGTGCAAAAAGTCAAAAATGTTTAACATCAGGATCTAGGCATAGAACATCAGTGGGATATATTTCCATAAGAACAAGATATCTGATTAAGGTTACAGACAAAAAATATAAGAAATGGAAGAGAGGTCGAACTATAACTTTGAAAACTGAAATAAACAAGCTGCACAAGCAGATTAAGCATAGTGTGAGACAAGATCAAGAAAGATTTTAAGAAAATTTATATAAAAATATTCAGTATAATAGGAAACCTTTTTATAGCTACATAAGATTTGGAAGGAGTAAAGGCACCCAAATTGAAAAATTGTGTGCAGATTCTAAAATGTATTCTCAGACAAAACAGATTATAGATATATTTACAAAATCTTATGCAAAGCAATTTGGCTCCACAAAAGCGGTGATACGCTGTCCTAGTGACATCCAGGTAACCCCAGATACTGGACTTAAATTAGATTATATTGAAAAATAACTGCACAAACTGGATCCAAATAAAGTGCAGGGAGGAGACAGAATTAGTAACAATGACCTGAGAACACTTAGTACTTACAATACCATTATATCTATTATTCACTAGGTCATATAAATATGGGGAGATTCCTCAAGATTGAAGACATACACTTATTAAACCAGTCTTTAAGAGAAAGGGGAGTAGGGCAAACCCAGAATCATATAGCCCCTTAAGTCTACCTTCATGTTGTGGAAAATTAATGGAGAAGATAATATTGGATAAGTTACTGTCAGAATTGGATAGGTTGGGACTAGAAACCATATATCAGCATGCATATGTAACATGATGTTCTACAACAATATCATAACAGCTATGAATGAAAAATTGTGCTGTGATGTAATTTATATGGACTTAACTTCAGCATTTGACAGGGTCATACACAATTGATCAATAAATTAGTACAACTAGGTATTGATGTACTCTTGATAAGATGGATAGCTGGGTGGCTTACAAATAGGACATGTCAAGTATCATACAGCAAATAGACAGGTGAAATCCTTGGTTACAGTTAGGGTGTCCCACATGGCTTGGTCCTAGGCCCTTACTTGTTTAGATTGTATCTTTCAGACCTAATTTTTTCATCTGAGGTGTTCTACAGTCTATATGCAGACGACCTGAAATTAGGTAAACTGATTACAAGTGTTACAGATAAGGCATGTCTGCAAAATAACTTGACTAAATTGACCATTTGGGCACAGGAGAATAATATGCTGATACATACATAAAAAACTAAGCATATGAGATTTGGGAGACATAAACTGAAAGGTGAATATGTAATACAGCGCACAGTGATTGAAACTGTAGACTCATTTAAGGACCTGGGTATATGGGTAGATTCAGCTATGAGTTTTTCTAATCATATCAATCAATTGGTTAATAATAGTTATAGAACTATAGGTTGTATAAAAAGATTTAAAAAGTTTAGGAAATTAAAAATGATGAAGTCATTGTTTGTAAGTTACATTAGACCCAAAGTTAAGTATGGAATAACAAAATGGAAACCCTATAAGAAGACAAGCATGAGTAAACTATAAAGAGTACAGCAGAAATATACCAAGGGCATTCATGGATGTGGAAATCTAAGTTATTATGAAAGACTAAAATATCTGAACTTGTACAGTGTTTCTTATAGATATCTAAGAGGAGATCTTATTCAGGTATATAGGGCATTTAGAGACAACTACCTCTGGGAATTTTTGAGATTATCAAAAAGCACTAGGGAATCATCAGACAACCTATGTAGAAAATTCTACAGGAATGAGAAGTGTACTAATTGGTTCTCTGACAGAGTAGCTGATGCATGGAACAGACTACCAAATTACCTTTAAGCAATAGTTTAGATATTTTTAAGAACAGCCTGGACAATTATTATGGGAACAAGTGTTTTGGTATATTGACAAGCTAGAAGGGCATTTATGCCCGTGCATGAAATATTTGCATGTATGTATGTACATCATTAAAAACCCTTTCAGTAACAAAACTGCTACAAAGACAACAGATGATCTCAGTTTTGTAAGTGGAATTTAATGATATAGACATTTTTCAGTGGGAGAGAAGTATTCAAAATGTTGTGATTTGCTCATAATGATGTTGCAATATTTTTTGATGGTCTCCCTCTCTCTTTTTTCAGTCATTCGTGAGTCTGTCTTTTAAGTTTTCAACTTTTCATCATTCAGTCATGTGTGTGTATATATAAACACACACACACACACACATATATATATATATATATATATATATATATATATATATATATATATATATGGGTCACCTTTATTTCGTTGACAGTTCATTTTTACCGACAACCAAGTCATCAGGCCCAATTCACTGACACTTCATTTCACTGACACTTCATTTCACCAACACTCATTTTGTCAAAAATGATATATGGCCTATTCCCCACTGTAGAGTGACCCTGGAGTTAGAATATATAGTAAGGGGGGTGTGGGGGGTGAATCCACCCACAAATAAACGTTTTACAGTATACAGATGCATTCTTACAAGTGCAATGAATAACTATGACCAACAAACCATTATAGAATCCCAGTATGTGGGGAGAATAAGTGGGGGGGTGGGGGCATAGGGAGGCTTGCCCCCCTGCAAAAACAATGTTTTAATGTTTTTTATCAGTTTATTGAACTGATGTTCACGAAAGTGCAATTTTGTTTAAGTGCACTTTCCCAGAGGTGTGGGTCTACTGTCTAATTTCAAGATGTGAATTTTCGAAGTTACACAGTAGACCCATATATATATATATATATATATATATATATATATATATATATATATATATATATATATATATATGTGTGTGTGTATATATATATATATATATAGAGAGAGAGAGATATGTATGTATATATATATATATATATATATATATATATATATATATGGGTGCTAGTGATTATATTAAGTGTGTGTTAGGTTGACAGCTGTCTAGACAACTGCATATGTTCAACTAAGCAGGTGATTAACAGGTGTACCGATTGCACAAATCTAGGAGTTATTAAATATGCCCTTATCCAGTGTTTGTGTGATCTTGGAGATGGTATATCAAATTAGCAGGGCATGGGGGGTAAAATATATTTTTTAATTTATAAAAATTAAAAGATTGCATGTACAGAGGCTGTTTCTCTGCATATTTGTATTGATGTGCTGATTTCCATGTTTCACTATGGAGTTGCTGCTTATGCAGATGACCTTGGGTGTTTTCACTTATAAGTGGTAAACCCATATAGATATATATCTACATATATTATGTATATGTATGTGTCTGTGTCTATGTATCCATACATAAACACACACACACACACACACACACACACACACACACACACACACACACACACACACAAACACACACAGGCACACATATATATATATATATATATATATATATGTATATATTATTTATTGATTTATCTTTTGTTGACCAAATTAGTCCCACTAGGCTAGTAGTCTCTTTTCAGGGGAGAGACAAAGTGGTATTTATACTATTAGGGAAATTTGGCCAGGGCATCAAGGAATTTCCCATACTCTTTGTATGAGTGTACGGGGACAGTTTTCTGTGTGGCTCTTCCTGACCTCTGTTCCGAGTGCTTAGATGATTCAGAGAAGTAGGAAGCATGCAGGAGACAGAAGTTGGTGGTGTTAGCAAGAATAGAGCTGTTATTCAAACACCAAAGGAAGTTAACGTGATGAAGAACAGGTCAGAAATCATACAAAATGAGGAGAAAGGATAAACAAAAATGTGGAGGGGCAAGTAAGAGGCAAAAGAAAAAAGATGGAATAGAAATGGTTGATTCTGAGAAGTTATTTCCGCATAATCTTTTTATTACTGATATTGCAACAACTGTGTGTGTTGTTACAACCCGCAAGTTGGAAGGGTTTCAGGATGTTTATCTAAAAGAATTAATGGATCAAAGTAAGCCAGAGAGTGAGAAAGCAGTGTTGTGGAGAGAAATAACAGCCAGAATTCAAGAAGATGAAAACCAAGAGACAAAGAAAGAAGAAGTAAAGTCATATGCACAAACAGTAAAGCAAGGTGAAAGGAGAGAAGTGAAGAAGGCAGAAGTTAAAATAAAGTATCAGGTGAAGATAAGTAACAAAATAAAAAAGGAACTAGACAGGTATGAAATGTGGGACAGTATCATTTCACCACTGGATATAGAACCCAGACAAGTAAGAGATTTTATTTGTATTAATAAAGAGACTTTCTGTGATATGTTTTTTGAGGAGGCACAGAACATGGAAAAATTTCTAGGAGATTATGAAAAGAAAAAAAAGATATGAACCCTTGGAACTTGCATGTTGTTCAGGCATTCATCAGAGAGTCAAAAAAAGAGTATTTATACAATTTTGAACTGAAATTGAAAGAAATTATTTAAAGGACTACTTAAAAACTATGTGTAGAGATGTTATGGATGTTGCTAAAATATATGACAACAGAGGTTTATGGATCGGGGGATGGAAATTTGGTATAATATTGACAAGGCAAAATGATAAAATTGTGCATTTACTGAGTGTAATCAGTATAGAGGGGAGTAAGGGGATGGTTACATACTGGGGGCAACCAAAGTCATGTTTTCTTTTTGGTAAAATGACTACTTAATTAATAATTGTGATAAAAGAAAATGTTTAATATGTGGCAAATCTGGTCATGAAGCAAAGAAATGTGAGAAAAAATGTATAAATTGTGAAAAAATAGAACACTCATAGATCGACTGTAAAACTGTAGAAAATTATACACAACAAACAAGATTAGACCTAGACAAGGAAAATGTTGTGTTAGATACCACAGAAGAGTCACAAAAGGAAAATATGGATGAGAAAGATGTTAGAATGGATGTGAGGGATGGTATGATTGAAACAAAAGGAAAAGAAGGAGAGGTAGATGAAGAAGTTAGCAACTCAAGTGATGAAGGAGAAGATAAATGGGTAAGAGTGAGAAGTAAAAGAAGCTCTGTAGGAAAAAGAGTGAAAGACAGAAAACATAAGTTAAATAATTTAACTATGGGGGAAACAGAAAAGAAAAATGATAAAAAGTATATAACAAAAACCTTTATTTATAGTAAGAGTTCTAGCCATTAATATTAATAATATAAAGAACCTTCAACTTAGGCTAAAAGTACTGGAATGGTGTAGCACATTAGACATGGATATTATAGTATTAATAGACATGAGAATAACAACAGAAGAAGAAAGAATACAAGTTAATGGATTATGGGAAGGTAAAGTAATATGGAACCTAGGTAGTGAAAAGTGTTCAGGTACAGCTATCTTATGTAAAGAATGCATAGAAATGTTGGACTCTATGAGAGTTATGATTGGAAGAATAGCAATATTAGATATAACATTTAAAAACAAATTTATAGAGTGATTACAGTTTATGCATACACCTTACAAAAGCAAAGAAAAATAATGTTTAGAAAAACACTGGATTATGTGAGTGTAAATATGCAAATAATAGTAATGGGAGACTTTAATTGTGACATAGGTGGAAAGAAGGGGCAGATGTTAAACTTATCTTAGACATGGTCAAAACAGTAAGGTGTACTAATGGGAAAATAAGCACTGGACATATAAAGGAAATAATTTAAGAACTAAAATTGATTATTTTATAGTATCAGACAGCTTAAGCATATTGCATAGAGGGTGTAAAATTATAGGATTTTCAGATCACTTAGCTATATAGATAGAGATTCAAGAACAAACAGGCTACATAAATAGGTAGAGGAATAAAAAGGATTAATGATTCAGAACTAAATCAGCATGTTAGGGAAATAATATGCCAACTATGGCTGGATCACATAAATATGAGAACATTTTATACAGATTGGACAAGTTGGTGGATTAATTTAAAAGAAAAATATAGAAAAGAAGTATTGGCATTGCAGAAGACAAAAAGATTGCAAGATAGTGGTAAATATAAGGAGATTAGCAATCGGGTATTTAAAAATATAATATATAATAGAAAAAGTATATAAAAAGTGAAAATGTATGAATTGAATCAAGAAAAATTAAAAAAATGTTATTCAAACAAAGATATTTTCTTCAAAGAAGAAAAGAAGTAGCACCTTATCTAAATAATATGGTAAAAAAGTAAGAATAATAAGAGAGTTGAGAAATGAAAAATGACATATAGTGAATACACAAAATGAAATTATGCAAATAGTTAAGAAACATATTCTGGATACCTTTTCTACATGTGACACTATAAGGAAAAAATGAATGGGAATTAAATAAAGCAACTGAAGAAGATAAGAGAATGGAAGAAAACATCACAATGACAGAACTTAAAAACATACTTAAAACCGTAAATGTAGAAGCAGCTACAGGTTTAGATGGACTTGAATACCTAATGTACTAAGATATGCAAAAACGGAAAAAAGAATACATTTTAAAGGTGCTGTGTGAATGGTTTGAAAAAAGTTGTAAATGATGAAAAAATATGCAGAGGTGTAGTGAAGTTTATATGGAAAAAGGAAGAAAGAGCAGATAAAGAAATGGAGACCACTGGTACTAAATAATGTAGGTTATAAGATTTTTATGAAAATAGAACAAAAAAAGAATAGTAAGCAAAGCAAATAAGCTGTTATCCAAAACAGCCTTTGGAACAAAAGAGAAAGGAAGTCAAGAACTTTTGATGTTAATAAGGGAGTTGGTAGATGATGTAATAAATAGGGGAACCAGATTAAAAATACTAGTAGGTAGTGTGGGTAAAGCTTTTGATAAAATTCAACATGAAGCGCTATGGGAGATTTTGAAAGAGTATAATATGTCATAAAATAAAAAACAATTTGAAATCTGTGTACCCTGAGAGTAGTCAGATTAGTGATCAATGGATGGTTAAGTGAGGTAATAGAAATAAAGATTGGCATTAAACAAGGAGGTCTGGCAAGTAGCATTTTATTTGCATTAGTTATGCATGCAGTGGTTACTAAGGTAAACTTGACATTGTAGAAAGTTAAATACCATACACCAGAGGAAATTAAGACTCCAGTGAT
Source organism: Protopterus annectens (assembly GCF_019279795.1). Classification (NCBI taxonomy): domain Eukaryota; kingdom Metazoa; phylum Chordata; order Ceratodontiformes; family Protopteridae; genus Protopterus; species Protopterus annectens. The sequence continues at coordinate 1,641,033,037 of NC_056732.1, forward strand.
GTTTACATATGTAGATGATTTAGTATTAGCGGTTAAAAATATATAAATGAGTATAGCCATAGAAATACTCAACAAAGAATTAAAAACATTAGGATTAAGTATTAATGAAGCAAAGAGTAAAGGACTGGGTTTTTACAGAGAAGAAAGAGGTATCAAATTTAATAAAGAAGAAATAGAAATTTTGGGAATAAAGTCTGGAATTGAACAACTGAGAGAGACATAGTGGAAAGATATGATAACTGAAATACGTAGCATCAACATATTTTGGAGAACATTTCAGCTTTCATACTGAAAACTGCATAATTCATCAGATGAGGAACTGAAAGTACAACTGCAAGTTGTCAAAACTTTTTCAGATGGTATAACAATATTATTTGCTCTTGATAAATGTGCAAAAGCAACCTTTAAAGCAGGAAAACTGCAGCACCAGGAAAACATCAGTTTGAAACAAGAATGTGATATAAAAGAACTTCAGCAAGAGGGAGTATATAAATATTTTGGAATTGATGAAGGATCAACAATAAAACATGAACAAATGCGAATAAAACTTAGGAGTATTTTAGAAGAATTAAAATAGTCCTGAAAACAGCGTTGACATCTAGGAACAAAATCCAAGCTATAAAAATTTGCTCTTCCTGTTCTAACTTACAGTTTTGGAGTGATTAACTGACCCCAAGATGTGTTGAACAGATTACACAGGAAAACAAGAAGGATGCTTCATGCTCACCAAATAATTTATAAAAATCAGTGCATACCAAGATTATATATTCCTCATTCCGAATGAGGGATGGGCATCCTTGAAATTGATTTCATGTATAAATCTGCAATTGTGGGTCTCCACACATATCTGCTGACCTCACAAGACCCAAATGTAGTGAAAGTTTTGAAACATGATTAAAGTAAATTTAACATGACTTCCCTGCTTACTCTAGCAGAAGTATATCAGTGTCAAACAGGAATGGAAATCAGACCAGAAGTGGATAAAAAAACAGGCAGCAACTCAATGTGCCAAAAAAGAAAAGAAAACTACAAGGTGAAGGACCAGATGAGAAGGCAAGAAATGTGGAAAATGCATAAATATATTTGCAAGTATAGAAAACTTCTGAAAGAACCTCATGTTGCTCAGGAATGAATGCAGGAATGGTTAAGAACAGGAAAATTCAAACCAAGATATGAAAGGTTAATATTGGTGGCCCACGATAGTGGGCTACATACACATTGGCTTACAAAGTCCATTGAACATGCGGGAGAAACAGACAAATGTAGGTTTTGTAAAACCAGATTGGAAACAGTTGCAATCTCGTTGCTGGTTGCGACATACTAATGGCAGAAGGATTGTATACTGAAAGGCATAATAATGTTGCGAGACTGTTGCACTGGGGATTGTACAAACATTATGGTATTGAAGTGGCTGAAAAACACTGGAAACATGAGCCACAAAACATCATAGAAAATGAAGTCTACATCATGTGGGATCATCCATTACCAACAGTTTCAAAGACAGATGCTAGAAAACTGGATATATTGGTCCAAGAAAAGAAGACAAAAGTAGCATTGATTATTGAAATTGATATTTAGATATGCTACCAGTACATGTAACTCCATACGAATTGGAGAAGGCATCATTACTGGGCACATTATGAGTGCTGCGAAGAGCACTTCTGGCTAACATCAAAGACTGAGACAATACTAATTTCATGAACTTTGATCATACTTTGACTTAGGAATGGAGTCCATTCCTGTGATGGTAATAAAAACCCAAAAGACTTGGAGAAATTAAAAAAGAAATTAAAAACGGAGAGATGATAAGTCAGCATGGAAAAGAGAGTAGTATTGTTGAAACTGAACTCATCCTCAAGTCTTGGTGAGTGCTTTTATGAGGGGGACCCTGTATTTTACAAAATCATACCAAGACGACACTGATATATAGACTGTATTCATGTAGCATTTATCAAGGACAGAAGTAGGTTAAAAATAAAAAAAGATAGCTGGGTGCACAACACCCAGGATAAAAAAGTGCCCAATCCTGGTGGATGCAATGATGCCAGGACTGGAAAAAAATGACAGTAGAATTCTCAAGACATGAAAACATTCCTACCATGGGGCTAGGCCAGGCCCGGAGGGAGGATGCCCCCCCCTGCTGTAGAAGGAAGTACCAGTCCACAAAATTCACAAAAACTAATAGGCCAAGGAAGAGCCATAAAGACGATAGTGGACAATTCAGGCCCCCTAAAGGACCAACCACAATACCAGAGAAATGCCCTGCACCCAGCATTACTGCAGCACAGGTTAATGCTGCATTGTCCAAGGCCAAGAATACAGCTTCCATGGGAACTGACAATATCCCTGGATGTGTTCTACATGAACTACAAAGTGAAATGGCACCACATCTGTGTGCCCTTTTAATCACAGCCTCACCTCAGGCTTTGTCCCTACTGAATGGCACACTGCTACAGTCATCCCTCTGCATAAAGGGGGAGTGACTACAGACCCTGGGAATTATCACCCCATTAGCCTGACGAGTCTGATATGTAAGGCTATGGAGCTCATCATCATAGACCTAATTAACAAGGATATAGGGAATCTCCAAACTCTAGATCCCATGCAATTTGGTTTTGTGAAAAGTGCCTGCTCAACCTGGTTGACTTCTTTGAGTCAGTCACCAGAGATGTATATGAGAGCAAGGCAGTTCATACAGCCTACCTCGCGATCTGACCAAGGCCTTTGATATCATTTCCCACTCAGGAATTATTGATAAACTCACCAAACTAGGCATCAACTCCTATATCACTAGGTGGGTTGCAAATTGGCTCACATATATAACCCACAGTGTGAAAGTAGCAGACTCCAAGTCAGTCACGAGTAAAGTCCCACAGGGATCGGTCCTGGGTCCTCTCCTGTTTGGCATCTACTTCTCAGAAGTCTAGGCCAACACAAAGGAACTCTGACTGACCAAGTTCACAGACAACTTCAAGCTGGGAGTCATTATTAACTCCCCAAGTGATGTAGGTATCCTACAGAAAGGCCTCAATGAGACCAATGACTGGTGTCGAAACCATGGCCTTAAGCTTAATGCCAAAAAAAATGTGCCATTATCCCCTTTGGGAAAAACTCAGTTCCCACTAATTACCACATCGATGGGAGCCCACTGGACACTGAAGGCTTTATAAGAGATCTGGGGGCACAGGTTTACAGCAGCCTCTCCTTCAACCACCACATTGCCACTGTCTTCAGAAAGTCCTTCTATGTGGCACATCTCATTACCAAGGGTTTTGCTTCCAGGAAGAAAGAGGTCATCATTTCTCTCTCTACTCTTCCCTCATTAGTCCAGTCATCGAGTACAATGCCCCATTTGGCATGTACCTCACTAGACACAGGCAACAGCTGGAAAGGCCACAAAAGTACCTCAAGAAGAGGGTCCTAGGCCTTAAACAAATGTCCTACATGCATAGACTCAAAAAAGCTCCAGCTATTCTCTGTCTCATATCATCTACTAAGAGACGATCTCTGCTTGACTTACAAAGTCATGTCTGACCCAGCTCTGTTAGAAATGCTACATCTAAAGAAATCCCAATCACTCCACACCACACACTGCAGAGACCTCAACCTCATTACCACAATAAACAGAACATGCTGGAGGGACTGGTTCATAACCCAGAGACTGCCCATGCTCTAGAACAGACTTCCCATACATGTCAAGCAGAGCACCTCACTGGCCTCTTCACTGGGAACTAACGCAGGGAGGCATGAACACAGGGCACTTCTATGGGCTAGGCTTGTAAAGGCTGCAGGGCCATTAGCCTAGTACACACCTATGAACCTATAAGAAATAAATTATGTATTGTTACTATTATGCAAGAAGCCCACAATTTCCAGACACAAGATATACAAATATATTAAGAGAGAAATTAGATGAAAGAAAAATACTTCCACAAGAAAAACTGTCAGAAGTTTCAAATAAAAAATTGTGTTCATTAATAGAAGAGATTTCTGACATTCTAGACCAAGAAACTTTGGTCCATTTGGAAAAAGAAGCAGCTGAGGAAGAGCGAACTATAACTTCTGAAAGGTATATAAAACGAAATATGGACACGAGAAAGAAAGAAAGAGAGATCTGATCTGGTGCATTATTTATGCAAAAGAGAAAACCAAACTAATCAACACAAAAAAGGCAGTCCCAAAGATATTCAAAGAGAAATACAGGCAAAGGCATCCAGATATGGAAAATTTCACAATAAAAAAACACAAGATCACAAAGAGGGAATGTAGAACAGAAGATTAGTAAAGTACACGTTAAAAAAATAGAGGATGAAGTTATGGAACACTTGTGAAGTGAAGGATTTGGTGTAGAATGTTTAACACAGGTTACATCACAGCATGATGGAATAATGAGTCTTCAAAGTAAGGAGAAACAGGAGAATCAGGAGACATCTGAAGAAGAAATATGGACATGGAAAATAAAAAGAGATTTAATATGGTGTGATATTTAAAGAGAAATATATGCAAAGACATCCAGACATGGAAAATTTTAAAATACAAAAAAACAAGAAAACAAAAAGGAAAAGTAGAAAAGAGGATTAGTAATGCAGGCATTAAAGAAATAGGAAATGAGGTTATGGATTAGCTGCAAAGTAAAGGATTTATTTATTATTATTATTTATTATTTGTTTTTATTTGACATTTGTAACTGGATTGGTCCAACTGGGCCAGAAACCCATTTTCAGTGGAGATCAGAGGCGAAAAGCTCCAGAGTATTTAACATAAATAAATTCACAGTAAAGTAAAATGATATATTCTTAGTTATACATAGTAGTTAGCATGAAATATTATGGCAAGGAAACTATACAAAAACAAAAAGTACTGAGCACCAAAAAATATAGTTTTAAGAAAAATTACAATTGATTGGAAGTTGCGTCATTGATGATGTACAGTAATGTATTTACAGCTGATGTCTAGGAAAGAGCAGTAATAGAACTTGAAGAAGTCGATGACCTCTGAGAGCTTTTGTAAATATGAGATAATATAATAGATTTAGTGTAGAACATCTAACTCAGAAAACATCACAGCAGGATAGAGCAATGGATCCCAAATTAAGGCAAAACCAGTGGAGCAGGAAACATCTGTTCTTTTGCCAGATGAAGATACTTTGGAGCCTTCCTTAGGAAACCACTATAAACATTGAGTTGGAGTTGCACAGCAAGGGTAAAACAGGAAACTGTGGCAACTCTGATGCAGCCAATGTTGTGGGGTGATAGGCAAGTGAATTCCCATATGAAAAAGAAATGGATGACACAGGATGAAACCGAAGAGAATGTGGCACAGGAAGATTCTTTCAAAATAGTTATATAATGCCCACAGGAAATGGAGAGCAAAGAATATGCTTTCAGTTTAGAGGAAAATGACTCAAGAGAAGAGTTACTTGATTTAATAGAGATGTACAGACATATTAAGATCAGTGAAAGATCAGTGAAAGAAGCAGATTACAGAAAGTCAATAAAACTCAAAAATGTAGAAGTTTGATAAAACAAATTAATACAATGATTACAACTGCTTAACATAAATAGATTCACAGTAATTAGGAACTGTAATTATGTTTCTCATCCAAAGCAAGGAGTTGTAAATGTGGCTGATAGGGTTAGGCTTCTCGGATACCCCATGGCAACCTTCACAGCAGTAAGGGGCACAGTTTGAAAATTGACTGTCATTTCCTAACTTGAATTCTTCACAATTTAGTAATAATAACTGTCATCAATGACACAACTGCATTTATCAGTATAGGAATGTTGACAGAAAGGGTGTTTGTCCAGACTTTACATTTGTGCTAGAGGGTGGGGGGGGTGCAACTAACCATTCTGTTGTCCTAAATGAGAAGTGTGTGTTTCAAGTGCTTTATGTTGACAATGGGTACATGGCCTCTGATTATTTTTCGGAAAACATAAACATTGCTTATGTGCTATTCCTGGGTTTGTACAACCCTTTTCATTTGTTTTTTTTTTTGTTTGTTTTTTGCTTTGTATTTTGGCGGGGGACACCTACCATTCAGTTGTTCTAAACGAGAAGTGTTTTTCAAGGGCTTAATGTGGATAATTGGTACACAACATGATTATTATTTGTGGAAAAAAACATTAGTTATGTGCTATTAATGGGTTCTGTCCTTCACTGTTTTATGTCACATAGGATTATGGCATCCAAGGGAGCAAATCTACAAAAACCCACTAGTGATGCTGAGAATGAGGTCACAATGCAGACTCTGAGCCACCATGAAGCCTTCCTACTTGAAAAAGGCCAGGGGGAAATGATGAGCAGAAAGGACACGTGGAACCAAGCAGTCACTGAAGCCAATGCAGTTGGTGGTCCTGGCCACAATAATGACCAGGTGCGGCATGAGGTCACTGAAATTATTTCATCAACATGGAGGAGGGTGGCTGCAGTTGCTTAAGAACAGCAGGCTAGGGGATCCTGCTAACAAACCACAACTGACACCAAACAAAGAGCTACTGTCCACTGTCAGAGATCCCAACACCTCAGGGGAGCCTTCGCACTATGTGATTGATGTTGGTGCTGATGAAGCTGGAAGGCCAAGTGTGTCCCAGGAGCAGATTCCAGTTAGGCTTACATATGGTTACATTACATTGTGTTGTAGGCTTACATATGGCTATATTATATTGTGTTGTAGGCTTACATATGGCTACATTACATTGTGTTGTACGCATACATATGGCTACATTATACTGTGTTGTAAGCTTACATATGGCTACATTATAATGTGTTGTAGGCTCACATAGGGATACATTCTATTGTGCTGTAGGCCTACATATGGCTACATTACATTGTGTTGTAGACTTACATATGGCTATATTATATTGTGTTGTAGGCTTACATATGGCTACATTACATTGTGTTGTAGGCTTACATATGGCTACAATATATTGTGTTGTATGCTTACATATGGCAACATTATATTGTGCTGTAGGCTTACATATGGCTACATTATATTTTGCTGCAGGCCTACATATGGCTGCATTATATTGTGCTGTTGGCTTACATATTGCTACATTACATTGTGTTGTAGGCTTACATAAGGCTACATTATATAGTGCTATAGGCTTACATATGTC